>NC_034607.1:49095769-49137465 GCF_900095145.1 Mus pahari
CTACAATCTCAAAGGGACCAAAAAGTCTACACAGACTAATCCTTGCCTCTGAAAAGCAGGGGTCTGAACATGTGAAACTTCAAGCAGCACTAGTACAGAACATGTTAAGCCACCAGCTCAAGTCTATTTAAAAAAAAAAACGAAAACAAAAAACCCTTGTTTCCAAGCAGTCAGACTTGCTGACAAGACTAATAAATGCATTGAGTAAATGTACTATATAGTAGCTTTTAGATGTGTACATGAAACCANTCACCTAACTAGCAAAAAAGATCTCCAGTATTTTTATAATTACAACAGAGGTTTTAAAAAAACCTGACAAGTGACTAGTCTTTAAAGCTTTGAATAAAATTCCTTCCCTATTTAATCAATAAATGTGAATAAAAATATCCTAGAAAACCTGGATTTTTAATCATTCTATANATCTAACTTTTTAATAAGCAGTGATGTTTCTGTTCAAAGAATTTATCAATTACCTATTTTCTAATAGAGGAAATGAAAACTGATATATAACACTAACAACTCAAGACCATATCATAACATATAGGAAGTTCATAANCAAGATAACTTATTTTGAATTTTATAGATGGTGGTGCTGTTCCAAATTAAAGCTGGTTTTGAAATACTAAAACTTAAGATACTTTTCCATCTCAACACACTTACCAATGANTGCCCTTTCGTTTTTATAAAACCAAATAGATTGTNGACTATGGATAAACATTTTGATTTNGGGGGCTTTCATACACAAATACCAAATGGCTAGCCTCTTATTTAATACAAGTTTAACTATTGGGCATTAACTAACTTACTCTGCCCACCTTGTTCAAGGAAAGATAAAACCCACACCCACAAACGATTTCACTGAACACAGGCTGTATCTATCAACAATAAGTAGTTTACAAGTTCCAAAAGCAGTGTTTAGTTTTACTTTTAAAATGAGGAAGCCATACATTTTAAAAGTAAATATAGGTGAATCAGGTATAATCTGAACCCAATAAACCATGCATGAGCCAAACATTAATAAACCAATGTTTTGAATTTGTTCAAGTACTGACATTTCTGTATAAAGATTTAGTATATATCAGCTATCATAAGATGTGAAAAGAAAATTTTCAACTTCCAAATGGAAATATATAGTTAAAATACATAGTGGTTAGTATTCCACACAGCAGAAAATCTTATAAGTCAGAAGTTTACATGTCCCAGCTGACCATGTGTTTTAATGCAAAAAGCTTGAGATTCTAATAGCTCTTATAGATCTAAAATGCTTTTGAATTGTTCCTTTATCAGATAACCATTTAATACACTTAGTTGTTTGTTTAACAAAAATTTGAGTATTTCCTTGCCAGGCCCTGTACTAAGTACTTACAGTTATCACAGTTACTATATCTGAACCATGTGGAATTTGGTAACAGTATGCTACACATACATGATATAGACAGACTATAATAAATTCCTGGTGTTATGAAATGATATATGTTTGGAAAGAGTAAGGACAGGTTGCTGTGTAGAATGGTAGGGAAGGAATTTCTGATACAGTAACATTTAAGCCATCCAAAGAAAATGAATGAAATAGGTGAGTGTAACATTGTTTTATCATGGTAAGATTTAACAGGTAGATCACCGATCACAGGATGCATACAGTGTTGTATTTGTTAGCCATTACGTTTGTAACATGTGTTTATCCTTCACCAGACACCTCACTCAGATCAAGAACAAGTGAATAATGCAAGTGAGAAAACATGAGATGTAGGAGCAAAGTTCCCTGTATCACAGCAGCTTTAAAACACTGCAGTTCTAGTGTCTAAAGTTACATGTGAACTTAGCTACTGTTTCCCTAAGCTACTCAACCCATTGGTTCACCAAGGAATAGCCTCACCAGAAATACTGATTCCTCCCTCCCTTTTAGTAACACTTTAAAATGTTTAAAGATTGTGAAATATTTTCTCTTTCTCAAAATGTATGTAAATACTACACGCAGCACCCAGAATTTGACCCAGGTTTATCATATCTTCACATTTTGTTTGATTTTATCCAAATGTTTTTAAAAAGAAATAAGACATGAGAGCCAGGTGTGTAGGGCTTACACGTGTAATCCCAGCAGTTGAGAGGCTGAGGCAGGACTATGGCAGGAGTTCAAGGACAGCCTTGTTTAAGAATGAAACCCAATTTCACAAAACCCCAAAGCAAAGCCAAAAGCATGGAAGTTAAAGCCCGTTTGTTAGTCCTGCTAAACCCGAGTGTCACGGGCACCCAGGTTTCTGTAGTTCCCAGAACCTTGCTTCTTCCTGCCCTAGTTAGTGAGGAAAGCAGGGTTGGAGAGATGCAGCCCTCACAGCGGCATTCCCCCTCCTTCCCTCCTGTTGTGCACCAGAGGCTCACTGTGTAGCTGTTACTCCAAGCACTGTTACCTAACCCTTCACAAAGAAAGCCTTTGGGGAGGGGGACAGTAAAAATCCAAAACACATAAGTAACCTCCTGTGTGTGATGTTTTCAAGGAATTTTATGACAGAGTTTAAAGAAAAAAAAGCAAAGAATATGAGGGATGACTTGCAGTCAAAATTGATTAATTGGTTTATTTTTTTTAATTAACATCCCAGTTTCCTATATATCTGTGTATCTATATCCCTGAGGTACGTTCCTAAATTGCTAGGACATGTCTCTTGTATTATCATTATGTGTGTATATCACACACACACTTGAGGAAATTTTGCTAATAGAACAAAGAAGGTGAAAAAATAGCATTTTAATACAAGTCAAATTTTCAAACCCAGATTTTTTCCTAGTTGTATTAAATAATCATATTTGGTAGGCACTCTAACTAGGACTTTTTTTTAAACCCAAGGATTTAGATTTATAGACTTAGGTTAGACTGTTGGGATTACAGTCATTCACCACCGCGTACAGTCTACACACACACAATTTTTAAAATTTTCTTATATATAACATTATTTTGTTGAACTTTTTCTCTTCTTCGTGTTTTTTAAAGACAAGGTCTAAACTGGTTGGCCTAGAATTCTCTGTAGATCAAGCTGCCTCTGCCCCCTGAATGTTGGGATTAAAGGTATATGCCAACACACCCAACCTGGCTTGTTGAATTTTAAAATATCATTACTTTCAGTACTGGTCAGAGAGATGGCTTGGTGGTTAAGAGCACCTGTTGTTCTTACAGAGGACCTGGGTTTGGTTCCTGTCCCATATGGCAAGTCATGACCACCTAGAGCTCCAGTTCCAGGGGATCCAGTGCCTCTTCTGATCTCCCAGGACTTCTATACACACATGGTGCACAGGTAGACACTTGGGTCATTAGCTGGTTCCAGGAAGTCTTCCAAAAAGGCTCTTTGTCAGTTTGTACTATAAAACCAGAGTTCCTTTATCCAGCATCTTATTTATCTTTTTGGGTTTTAGCTGCATGGTTTGTAGACAGAATTGCTAATAAAGAAACAGCTGAAAATAAGAAAAGATTCCTGGATTTGTAGCAGTTTAGTGTTATCATGCTTTTCTGTATTTTGCTTATGTTTGAGACTCAAATTCTAATTTAAAAGAAACTATTAGTTCTAAAAATTGCAAACTAGAAAAAAAATTTTTTGAAATGGTATCTTAGATACCCTTTCTGGTCTTAAGGTTAGTGTGCTACCAGATGGCTAGTAACTGCTATCCTCTTGTTTCAGCCTCCAAAATGTGGGGTTACAGGGATCCACCACCATCATGCTCAGGGATCTGAATCATTTATTGTTATTCTATTTATATGCATTGATGTTTTTCACACATGTATGTCTATGTAAAGATGTCAGATCTTGGAGTTAGAGACAGTTAGTTGTAAGCTGTCATGTGGATGCTGGGAATTGAACTCAGGAACTCTGGAAGAACAGCCAGTGAGTGCTCTTAACCACTGAGCCATCTCTCCAGCACATGTTCAGGGTTCTTAAAGTAGACATCTATGGGAGAGGATGCTGAAGCTGTCAGCGCTCTAGAAATTCAGAGGTCTTCAGCAGCAGCACCCGGGACACGAGTGACTGCAGTCTAAACGTGCGCAGTCTGCTGTTTCTAAAAGGCCTTCTTCTGTTTTTAAATCTCTTTAAGTCTAGGAATAAATCAAGCTGTGAAAAAATCAATTCTGTATATTTTACTCTTCCAGTATCTCTCATTCATGCCATATCCCAGCCATTTGGCGGAGCAGTGACTGGTTTTGGAAGGTGCAGATGTAGAACCTTTGTTTTCTGGGTAGGTTTGCTTCTAAAACAAGGTCTCACTGTGTACTTCCCTGGCTTGCCTGAAACTTGCTATATAGACCAGGTTAGCCTTGAACTCTGTTTCACCTACTACTGTCTGGGATTAAAGGTGTGTTCCATCACACTAAGCTTGGAACCTAGTTTTAGAATATAAATATTTCTAAGTACTAAATAACAAAGTTTTGGAATGTAGACTTAAATTGAAATTGGTTAAACCATAGTTCCTTTTCTGAAAAGTAGGAGCTGGACTAGATGAACTCTTAGGTTCTTTTCAATTCCTAGTCTGTGCAAGAGTCAAAAGATGAGTGACCTTAGTCAGCAGTGCCCCACGGGGCTGCCTTTGTAGTTAAATGACTGTCAGTGACCACACTCAATCACCAACACATATTTTTTTTTTTTTTTAGCATGAACACTAGGGAGGGCTAAAGCTGAGGTTCAGACCTAGGTCCACATCAAAGTTTGTATTCTGTCCACTCTGGATCCTAGACATGTTAGCTGTAGCGGTATGATACTCATTACACTCAGTGAACAGCTTCTCTGCTGAGCACTGATCACCTGCTCTGTTCACCAGCATGAGGGTAAGTGTTCGTTAATTTCATTTTCTAGACCACAACACTTTTGTTATTATTGTCACTGGTCTCAAACCTTACTTAGACAAGTCCCTTGACTCACACTTTTCAGCTTGACTTCCCTGTGAGCTCACAGTGATGAGAGCAGAAAGTGCTGCGTAAGTAAAGCAGGCAGTGACCCTAGATCAGGAAGCCGCAGAGCCGGGCTTGGTGGTACACACCTTTAATCCCAGCACTTGGAGGACAGAGCCTGGCAGAGATCTCTGTGAGTTCAAAGCCAGTCTGGTCTGCATAGTGAGTTCTGGGATAACCAGAGCTACACAGTGGGACCCTGTCTTGAAAGAAAAGAAGAGAAAAGAAAGGAAAAGAGAAGAGAAGGAGCAAACAAACCCAAGAGTCTCAAGAAAACCCCAGCAGCCAGAGCGCCCGTTGCTAGGGAGAAACAAGCTCCGTCTTCATGTTGTGTTTAATCCCATGGACAGGACTGTCTGCTAAAGCTGTATGCTGGCCAGGCAGGTGGTTCTCATTTTCATTCATGCATTCTCTCCCTCTCACACTTTCAAAGAAGTAAACATTTAAAGTTGGGAGAGTTCACAGTAAATTATTGTTTTGCTATTTCTCTGGGAAAATGAAGTTAAGTTGTACTGCTCCATGAACTGGTACTCAGACTGTGCCTGTGCGTCACACCCATCAGCCTGTCACCTCCCACTTGTCTCATTTTCATTTTCTGACCACTCAGATGCCTGAGTTCATGGCCCTTGCTTTTAAAGTATATGTGATAGAATCATCAGAAAGCTGGCATGCCTGCTATCCTGTGGGTGGCCACTTTAAAGTTTATGCAGAGATTAAATGGAATAATAAACATAAGCAAATTGCTAAAGTGTGTTTTACATGGTCACTGCTTGCCACACACAGTGGCACATATAGACCTAGCACTCAAGTTTGAGAATATCTTGGATTACATAGCTAAGCCCTGTATCAGAACAGTAGAATAAAAGTTACACATACTTCTCAAAGGAAGAAAAATAAGTATTCTCAAGGGCCTCAAATTATGTTTCATATTATATTATTTAATCATAATTCCAAGTAGTAGTATTACCATTTTATATGCTAGGAAAGTGAACCCATGTCTCACAGCTATTAGAAAATAAACTGGGATTCCGATCCCAGCCAGTCTTTCTATCATCATGTATTGTGTTGCTTTCTTCTCAGTGCCAGAAAGTGTTCATGTTCTTTCTACATTCTATATGGTCTCCAGTATGGTACCAGTTCAGGTGACAAAGTTTTTCATACACTGCCAGTTTTATTTCATAGCAGAAAAAACAGTGAGCACTGATAGCTCCTTTGTTGTCTTAAATAATTGGTTTCTCTGCTTAACAGTTGATCAGAGAATCACGTTCTCAGGTCTTTCAGTTCTGGAGCAATGGAGGTACCTACTAATTTGTCATTTATTATTCAGAATACACTGATCATGGACACCTTTGATCAGATCAAACATTCTAGGAGAAATTTAAAAATGGACTCAACAATTTGATGTTCTTTTAAAAAACACCAAGGAAGTTATGTCACAGATCAGTACTTGTAAGAGTAGATTTACCACTGCTCCCAAGGGTAAAACTGATTCTAGAAGGGGATATTTATAGCTGGTAATTGTTTCCTTATCATCAAAGTTCAGCTATGCTAAAAATCATCAGGAAGTTAAAGCCCACTCTTAGATTCAGAAGTAATAATGACATGTGTCATGTGTTGTTAAAACCATAGTGTAGGAAGTCTTACCCTGTTCTTAGATCAAACCCTAAGGCTGGGCACATTGTGAGTGATAATAATAAAAATAACTTGAACTTCTCACCTACAATAAGTGCAACTTTTTAATCTGAAATAATGGTTACAGGCAGACACCCCACAAGAAATTTATCTTCCTCTTCATAATTATATGAACTACTAAATTTTGCATATTGGATTACCACACTGTTTTTCCTAGGTAACTTGAGTCATTAATAGACATACTAAGGGTTGGAGAGATGACTTGGTGGTTAAGAGCACTGACTGCTCTTCCAGAGGTCCTGAGTTCAATTCCCAGCAACCACATAGTGGCTCATCTGTAATGGGATCTGGTATGTCTGAAGATAGCAATGATGTACTTTCTATATATGTAAAATAAATAAATAAATTGTTTAAAAAATAGAGCTATTAAGATCATATCAGCCTCTAGTTGATGATGACACACTTGCATTTTGTGTCAGACAAGTTGGTAAGCACTTGACATTTCTGTGCTGTTGTGTCCAGCCTCTTTCTCCTTCCCTTCAGCTTTGACTACCGCTTCATGTGGTGATGTATCTGTATGTGGATCATCAGGATGCTAGGGGCAGACATAGGTGTGGTGGGTGTTGGGTTTAGTTTTCTTCCAGAAATAAACACTCCATCTGTGGGTTTTTCCCACTGTTTTGTGTTTTGACACAAGGTCTCAGTACATAGGTGTGAAACTCGGGTATAGAGACGAGGCCACCCTTGGATTTGTGGGTGACCCTCTTGCTTCCACCCCTGAGTGCTAGGATTGCAGACATGCCCACCATGACCAGTTCCCATTTGTTCTCCTTGGTAAGAGATGCACAATCAGTGTTGATTTGATTCTGACTCATCTTGTAAAAATGTTTTAGTGTGAGACTTAAATCTTATAAACAACTATTGATTTATGTAAACAAAAGCTGTTTCAAAGCCTATGGTGCTAGTAACAAGAGAAAGACTATCTTCTCACTGTCTTGAAAATGTTTGTGTTGTAGTTGAATTTGGTTGTTGATACGAGACTGATTGAAGACACAGTTGTGAGGTGTGAGAAGTGTCTCTGCATAGCTCTTACCTTATTCCTCTTATCTTAACTTGAAGAAGTCTGTGAGTCCTTTTCTCATGGTGTCCAAGATCGTGAGTTTTGGGTTTTGGTATAAACACCTGACATGAGATCTGCTGTCTAAAATCATGCAGTTTAGTTAATATTGGCTAGTGTGATGTTGTATGGTAGACGTAAGCCTCTATTCCACTTTCTTGGCTGAGTTCTGTCACTCATTTCCCATTTCCTATAACCCCTAGTTTACTATCATTCGTCCCATTCATGAGTGTGACTGTTTGAAATCTATCACATGAATCAAGCAGTAGCTGTTTTTCTGGGAGTGGGTCACTTACATGTATGTACAACATCTTTTTCCATTGCTTGTAGATGTTGGCTGTTGGGAACAGCGCTGCTGTGAACATGCGCGTCAGCGCTGATCTCTGGTCATGGACTTAGGTTCTTTTGGAAAGTCTCCAGTAGCAGGGTTGCCAGATGATGCCGTACAGAGCCTCCGCCCTGCATTTCCACTGCGGCAGCATATACAGTCCCCTGCTTTTCCACACCCATATCTATGCTTTGTTTTTGTTAATCATTCTAACAGATCTGGAATGACATGCAGTGAGGTTTGCAATCATATTTCCTTGGGCTACTATTAGCGTTTTTTCAAATTGCTTGTTGACTTTTTGTTTTTAGATTTATTTATTTTATGTATGTGAGTACACTGTAGGTGATCTCAGACACACCAGAAGAGGGCATCGGATCCCATTACAAATGGTTGTAAGTCACCATATGGTTGCTGGGAATTGAACTCAGGACCTCTGGAAGAGCAGTCAGTGCGCTGAGCCATCTCTCCAGCCCTGTCCTTTTTTTTTTTTTTTTTTTTTTTTTTTTAGAAGTATTTTCAAAGTACTTACCCATTTTTAAATGCATTTAAAGAGGGGGTTGCCTTGGTTTGTTTTTTACTATTGAGCTGGTATCCATTATGTGTTTAGAGATTAACCACATTATTATTTACATGATTTGCAGACGTGTCTCCTGGTCCATAATTTGTTTTTACTTTGTTAAGTGTTTACTTATACAGTTCTTTAATTTGCAAGGTCTTCTTGTTTAGGATAAGTAGTGTGATAAACATGATTGTTGTCTAATTTTTTTCTACTTTGCAAGTTAAGAATCCTCAGTCATAAAGGTTTGCATTTTTTACTTGAGCATTTTTAGCTTCTTGTAGAAATATGTAGACAAGTAAATTAAATTTGGATGAACACAGTTATTCCCAACTAAATGAACGGCCACAGATTTGTTATTTGTTTTCATTTTTGCTTCCACTCTTTTGGACTAGACATTAATAGTATCACTTTGTTTTCTACATATGCTCTATAGTATTAAAACATACACTGGAAAACTTTAGCAGCTGCTCTTGTCGTGTTTTCATCATATCAACAATCAAATAATCTTTCCTACAATTATTGGGGAATATATGTGCTTTAATCTTTGTCTTGTGTTTCAACAGAAGGAGAATATATTAAAATGTTTATGCGAGGTCGACCAATTACAATGTTCATTCCTTCGGATGTTGACAACTATGATGACATCAGAACAGAACTGCCTCCGGAGAAGCTCAAACTGGAGTGGGCGTATCCTTCACAGACATGAAACAAATATACTTGCTTTGTCCTAGTTTAATAAAAGGTTGCTTATCTAATGAATCAAATTGTCCTAAAAACGAGGAATAAAACATAACAAACTTAAGAAGCATTTGAGAAGTTAAAAAGGAGACAGGCTCTCTAAAATGTGTTGGGTATCTTTTGCTAATAGCAATTTAAAATCATCAGAATTAATACAGACAGGACAGCAGCATCCCATGAGCTCCGCAACAGGCAGCAGCGACATGGCAGGGATGGTTCCAGACTAGAAGGCCAGTGGCTGAGTGCTGGCTCTGCACTTGCCCTGGGAATCACAACATTCTTTAGGAAGGGTTAATACCTGCCTCAGAGCTGCTGCAAGAAGGTAAAACACTGATTGACAATTGATAGCCTGGGAAATGATGAATCCTTTTTTGGTTGGTTGGTTGGTTGGTTTTGAGCCATGGGGTCTTGCCACGGCTCCCCATGCAACTTTGGCCTTCCTGCCTTAGCTTCCCAATCGTACCACCACGTAACTATTATGAATCATCTAAAGAGCTCAGATTGACAAGGATGATTAATTCTGAAATTGACTATCTCTCTGCCAGGCTCAGAGACACACAATAGTTTACTACTGAGCTTTCCTGATTCCACCTGGAAAGTCTCATGTGGGATGCTAAAAACTCAGTGAAAGAGAAAGAGACTCACTGTGTGACCTCATTCTCTGTTCTGTGCTTCCCGCCTCACACTCTAAATCCCTTACATTGGACAAAATTAGGTTAGCTTGGAGAAGTTCAGCAATCTTGGAATCTGGTACAGGTTTTTATTGCTGTTCTATATAGCAAACAGAGGGTAGCTATCCCTTATTTCTCATTTTAGGCCCAGCATGCTTGTTATTTCCTGGCTGAGCCTTCTCAGGTCCCCCTTGTGCTTTGTAAGTCGGCTCTCCTTACAGGAGCACTTTCTCTGAGCACACGGCCTCACAGGCCCCACTCTGATTTGTTCAAAGCTGTGTGGTTAGCACTGTGCTTGGTACATGCTAGGAGCTCAGAGTATATTTGTCCAAGGAATATGGACATTAAGACAAATACAGTATAAGACTTAGGTCTGGGCAGGAGAGGGAAAGGCGAGTGTCCTGGCTCTAGTCCAGTTTTCTCTCCTTTGTGCCTCCATGACTTCTTAAGCACTTTGACTTTAATATTTGATAAGCATTTGCTTTAAAACCTTGACTTTTCATTCAAGATATGGTTATCGAGGAAAGGACTGTCGAGCAAATGTATACCTGCTTCCCACAGGGGAGATAGTTTATTTCATCGCCTCAGTGGTAGTCCTGTTTAATTATGAGGAGAGGACTCAGCGACACTACCTGGGTCATACAGACTGTGTGAAATAGTGAGTATCGACACCACTGCCATTCTTGTTCCTGCCTGGCTTCTCCAGCGTCAGCGTCAGCGTCGGTGTCCTGAAAGTTCACCATTGGAAGCTTAGACTATAAGTATAATGTTACTTATATTTTATACATAATAATTAAATACATATATACAGTGTATTCTATGCACTATATTTTTAAAGTAAATAAGTCATTAACAGTCTTAAAAACACTATGGTATCAATAGCAATAGAATACACTGCTCTAAATCTCAGTTAATCTACCCTGCTGCTTCAGGTCTGTATTCCTTCCCACCTGGTCTGTTGTATGGTATCCGTGTAGGACAAACTGGATGCTATGAATTTCTGGAAGTAGTTTTTTGTACATTTACTTAGTATTTATTAAGGGTTTATTCTATATGATAAGTTTTGGGTTTCAGGTTTTCCTTTTAGAAGGAGAGAAACTAAAACCTGAATGGGATTCTAAGTATACAGTGTGGCAGCAGACTGTAAGAGCAGAGCTCTTTTTAGATACTTAAGGCTTGGTTTTAGTCAGTGTTGCTACTTTTTAGATAATTCGGTCACATTCTACTAGAATCCACTGTTTTCTTGCATTTAAAAGATTAGCTTCTTTATACTGTTCTGATAATTAAATAAGAATTTCTCTTATGTATGAATGCTGTAGGTTAGTGCATAGATGATAGCCTTCAGAAAAAGGTAAAAATATATATTTGCAGTATTATATATACAGAATCCATGCAATGTTATAAGAGTAAGAGAAGCATCTCATGTTTGTCTCAGCTGGTTGCTAGTTGTAGTATGTGTGGAGGTCAGAGTGTCGAAGTCAGCCCAGTGACACCCTGCCTTAGTAATGAGAAGGAAACAGGAAACAGCAGGAACAGGAAGTTGGAAACCCTGTACCCTGCACATGGTAAAAAGCAGGCAGGCAAATGTGTTCTCACTACTGTGGGCAAAGAAAGTTGTGCAAAATATTTTGACTTCCACATGTGTGAAGTATTATAGTTTCCTATGAAAAGAAGTTATCACAATGTCAGAAGTTATCACAGTGTCAGAAGTCAAGGTCAAAGGAAAGTTAGAGAAGTTCTTCCAATTGGTGCAGGTAGGAAAAAGACTTTTTCAGTAGTTTTTAAGTAGCTTTTGATATTGGAGCCATGCATTACCTGGTACAGAAATTACAATTTAAAATTTTTGTTTGAAAAGGAAGTAGAGTTAAATACAGCAAAAACATTAATGTGCTAGAGGTTTTCTTAATGATGAGTTATTTTTTTTTATGTGCATTGGTGTTTTGACTGTGTGTATGCATGTATAAGGGTGTTAAATCCCCAGAACTGGGCACAGTTGTCAGCTGCCAGAGTTCTCTTCACTACCGAGCCATCTCTCTAGCCCCTAGAGATTTGGGTGGGGTTTTTTTGTTTTTTGTTTTTGTTTTTGTTTTTGTTTTAATCTCGATTCAGGATATAAATTGTTTAAGAAGATATAAGAGAAGTACTGATAAACACTAGCCTCCTTAGAAATGAAAACCTGATATTATTTATGCCAGATTGTTGTAACATTTCAGAAAATACAATTCTTATCATGGAGAAATTATAGAACTTTGGAACATTTTTATCTCATGTGACTAATACTGTTCTTCTGGAAAATGATTAGCAATATATAGCAAGAACAAAAAGTCTTTGCAGTTGAGCTCACCCCTTGAAATAGGATGGCTCAGCGAGGGAGCCACACTGACACACTTGCTTAGTGCCCAGAGCCTACAGAGGAGCAGAACACTGACTCGTACAGTCTGCCTCCGATCTCCACAGGCCCTCTCTCCATAAATCAATGGTAATTGTTCTAATAATATAGAAGGATTCTAAAAAGGGACAGAAAGACAGTAATTTTTGTCATCAGGAGCTAGGGAAATGGTTCAGTGTTAAAGATTGTGTGCAAATATGGGACCTGAGCTATAATCCCTGGTAGCACCAATGTGAAAACTGGGCACAGTCATGTCTGTTACTGTGATGGAGACAGGCCATGCTTGGAAACAGCACACTCTAGGGTCAAAAAATAAGCAGGGTAGGTACTGAGTTGAGTGAGTAAAAGTGAATGTGGCAAACTCTATGGAGGACGCATGTGCACACACCCACACTCCCACCTGTAAATACACCTGTGGCACTTGCCAAAGAACCTGACCATGTGATCCACATGGTGGGTGCAGAAAACCAGCTCCCACAGCTGTTCTCTGATCCCCACGGGCTGGCATGTACTTACCCACACATAGTATGGGCTTGCACACAAGTGAATAAATGTAAGGAAAATTGTAATTACAAATATTAAGTGAGGTGGCGAGTGATAGAGGAAGACACCCAACGTTGTCCTCCAGCCTCCACAGGCAGACTTGCACACATACACAGGAATGCACACTCACAGCTTTGTGGTTGGGTGTGTGCACCGTGGTAAGAGTGCAGTTGCTCCAGTGTTTTTCGTTTCCTTTAGAATTTATTGCTCTGGGTTAGATTTACAAAAGCTTAACATTAAGAAATAGTTATAGGTCTGTAAAATTGTGTTAGAAGATGTTTACTGCTGGTTTTTGTTCGTAGAAAAGTAGAAATGCCTGAAATACAATTGTTAAGTTAGTAGATGTGTAAGATTGTGTAAGATGAAGCTATACTTTAAATTTTAATAGATGAAGATTACACTGGACCATACTGAACTTCATAAAATGATGTCAAGATATTTGCCTAAGTATAGGACTAAAAAGATAATTTGAACAGATGAAAATGGTTTCCATTCTTACTCTGCCAAATTATGAATAAATATTTTCTATGAATTCAGTGTTCCATTAATTTATTAACATTAATAAGAAAGAAAATTAGAAGATTGCTTAATTTACTAATAAAAATAAATAGATCAGGTGCGGTTTTAAGACTGAAAACTATCTGCTTAAAAAAACGTTGATCCAGAAGTGCCTTTATGCTGTTTCCCATGTTTCTGTGTTTAAAGTTATGATAAATACTGCTTTTTAGCCTTGCTATACATCCTGACAAGATTAGAATCGCAACTGGACAGATAGCCGGAGTGGACAAAGATGGAAGGGTAAGCGCCAGTTCACGTATCTGCCCTGCTACCTCACTCCCTGAAAGCTACAGGAGCGGGTCTCTAGAATGGGGGGGCGGGGGGGTGATGATTTTATGTATTAGCATACCACTTAGACACACTGAGAGTCTGAGTTACTATTTGGTTTCACTAAGCTGTTTTGTCTAACATCTCATTTCTGAGATCAGCAGTGAGTATTGGCTCATGCACATGATGTTCTGTGGGTTCAGTCGCTGCAGAGAAGACCTGCGAGTGAGCTTTATTTTAAAAGGCTTTGAAGATCCCTTCCAGGTCCATATTCTTTTAAGGGTTGTTTCCATAGAACTTTGTAAGGAGATAATTCGTTTTTCTAAAAGTACATTATGTTAAGAATAAAGATAATATACTAAAAGTGAAGTATCGAGGATGGATGGTCACCCACACCTGAGTGAGTACCTGTTTCCTGGTGGCCTCAGGCAGGAGAACTATTTGAATCAGATCAGCCTGGTTAAAGTTTTATGATCCTGTCTCGAAAATAGCAAAGTATTAGCTACTATACTAGCTAATTAATTAAGCTAGCTAATAGAGTACATTACAGTTACATCCACCTTTTAGTAGCTATAAAAGCTGGTTATAGTCTCTATAGCTTGGTCTACTTGTCTCCAAAGATCACAGATTATGAGGATTAAATGATTTTGTATATGGCATACATTTAATCATGTGTGAAACATTAAATATGCAAATTATTTTCTGTATAATAACATGTCCTTATTTTCATAGTATGAGGGGGAAACATACCTAGTCAATTGACTCCTCTTCCTGAAGTCCTGAGTTCAGTTCCCAGCACCCACATGTCACAACCATCTATGATGGGATCTGATTCCCTCTTCTGGAGTGTGTTAAGACAGAACACTCATATAAAATAATAAGTAAATATTTTAAAAAGTATATTCTTTGGAGGCATGTCTGAATTTAGTAGTTTTTGTCTTACTAAAGTGGGGAATTAGTCTGGGCACGGTGGTGCACGCCTTTAGTGCCAGCACTCAGGAGACATAAGCAGGTGATAGCTGAGAATTTGAGCCTAACCTGGTCTCCATAGGGAGTTCCAGGATAGCTAGAACTACATAATAGTGAGACTCTGTTTCAAAAATAGAAAAACAAGCAAACAAAAATAGGGCAAGTTGACCTATCTGCACCCACCTAGATATGATAGACCTGTCTCATGTTTTTCAGCCTCTGCAACCCCATGTTAGGGTGTGGGATTCAGTAAGTCTTACCACACTGCATGTTATTGGACTTGGAACTTTTGAGCGTGGAGTAGGATGCCTGGATTTTTCAAAAGCAGTAAGTCACAGTTACTGTTTAAAGTAAGCAATCTGTGCCTGAATTTGTTTTGTGAATGTGTGGGATCATGTATCTATCCAAAAATGAGATGCAAGTTATTTCCAACATAGCTATTGTTAAATAGTATTGTAATTTGATTAAAGTATTAAATTCGATTTAGGGTTTAGGATATGATTTAGGATCAAGATACTATATTAGTTATATTTAATTTGTCTCTCTTGGTGTTCTGTTGCTGTCATGGAGTTGTTATAAAGATACCATGACCACAACAACTTATAAAAGAAGGCATTTAATTAGGGCATGCTTACAGTTTCAGAGGTTTAATCCATTGTCATTGTTGCATGGAGTATGGTGGCATGCAAAGAGACACGTTATCTGAGTTTCTACAGGCAGCTGAAAAAGACCTGGGCTTGGCATGGGCTTCTAAGACCTCAAAGCCCACCCCCAGGGACACACTCACTCCAGTGTGGCCACACCCCCTAATCCTGTCAGATAGTGCCACTCCCTGATAACCAAGCATTCAACTCAGAGTATGTGGGGGCAGTACTCAGTTTGAACCCGCACATTGTCTTTGTCCTGAGATAGGGTTCCAGTGTAGTGGAGGGAAATTGAAATAAGCAGTAAGACATGACTTAATTTCAGTTTGTATCATAGGAGACATTCATTTTATTAGGTAATTCAGACATGACATTTCATTTCTATAAAATAATCTTTTCTGATGTCATGTGAGAAAAAGGAACCAATCAGATCTCTGTGTTCCCTAAAGCTCCATGAATATTAGTTCTGATAGCATATAGTGATCTGGAGAAAGGGCTTCATGGTTGAGGTCACTTGTTGCTCTTACAGAGGATTTGGGTTCGGTTCCCAAGATCCACATGATGGCTCACAACCATCTCTAACTAAGTTCCAACAGATCTGACACCCTCTTTGGCCTTAGTAGGTACCAGACATTCGTGTGGTACACACGCATACATGCAGGCAAAAAAAAAAATCACTTTTAAAAATTGTATATAGCAATGTCCTTTCATCTTTCAGGGTTTATTATGAGAGGAAAGTAAGATGTTGCTCATCTGAACACTTTACTTTTTCTTGGATTCATGATTACATTTTTGAAGTATGTAAGAAACCTGTTAAATTTTCAAGTGGATTTCATTTTACATTTCAGCTGTTCATATTATCTCTTCAGTTCTTACCTACCTAAGCTATATTCTGACTTACAAGAGTTTCGTAGATCATGAAAAAAAGAAATATTTTTGAAGCAGAAAATCTAGTTGAGTTTAACAGCTTTGCTGGTTTGCAGGCACCAAGTGATAGGAGTCTGGCAGGCCAAGGGAATGGGAGGAAGCAAGACAGAGCACTGGTGGCAGGGCTAGTGGCCTGGTGGATGGTGGCAGGGGCTGGTGGCCTTGTGGATGGTGGCAGGGGCTAGTGGCCTAGTGGATGGTCGCAGGGGCTAGTGGCCTGATGGATGGTGGCAGGGGCTAGTGGCCTGATGGATGGTGGCAGGGGCTGGTGGATGGTGGCAGGGGCTAGTGGCCTGATGGATGGTGGCTGGTGGCCTGGTGGATGGTGACAGGGGCTAGTGGCCTGATGGATGGTGGCAGGGGCTGGTGGCCTGGTGGATGATGGCAGGGGCTGGTGGCCTGATGGATGGTGGCAGGGGCTAGTGGCCTGATGGATGGTGGCAGGGGCTGGTGNCCTGGTGGATGGTGGCAGGGGCTGGTGGCCTGATGGATGGTGGCAGGGGCTGGTGGCCTGGTGGATGGTGACAGCGGCTAGTGGCCTGGTGGATGGTGACAGGGACTAGTGGCCTGATGGATGGTGGCAGGGGCTGGTGGCCTGGTGGATGGTGGCAAGGGCTAGTGGCCTGATGGATGGTGGCAGGGGCTAGTGGCCTGATGGATGGTGGCAGGGGCTGGTAGCCTGGTGGATGGTGGCAGGAGCTGGTGGCCTGATGGATGGTGGCAGGGGCTGGTGGCCTGGCTCTGTGCTGAGATTGAGTATTCAGACTATCTACATAGTCCATACTCTGTAGATTTCCTTAATCCTGATGACCATTTCAAGTGAGGGAGACAAAGAGAGGCAAGTGCTGCCTCCCAGCTTCACCATAGCGTCTGCTCCAGTGACATTTTGAGGCATGTCCCACCGATGATGCTACAAGAAGTAAATTGTTTGTGACCTCATCCCTAGTTCCTTCTCTTAAACTTACATAATCTGTGGGAATGAAGTTTGTTTCAGAAAAATAAAATAGAAAAATATTTATTTTCCTCTATCTCATTTATGTTACAAAAGCTGAAATCAGTGGACTTTATATAATTTTAGCATATTTCATCAAACTATTCAAAGTTCATCAGACAGAAGTACATAGAATTATTACATATATTTCTATGCAGCTCCTGCTTGGAGAATTGCCTTATGTATTTCTAACAGCAAGAAGGAAGCATAAGAGAGCGAAGGGACTGGGAGAGCCTCAGAGGTGGGCTGTTGCTAGATGATAGCCAGGGCCTCCCTGGCTGGTGGGGGTCAGTCAGGAGGAAAGCTGGACATAGGAAGAAAGTTAATATGTTCCTCTATTCCTAAAAAAGCAGTTTTTGTAAATAGTATATTCAATTGTGTCTCAAGTTTAACAAATAATAATGGCATTTTTTCTTCAAATTTACTTATTTAGGATTCAGGTATTCATTTATGCGTTATTGATGACTCCAATGAACATATGCTTACTGTATGGGACTGGCAGAAAAAATCAAAAATAGCTGAAATCAAGGTAAATCAAATAAACTTTGGATATTGTATTTTAAAGTTCATTACTTGATAGGTATTTAGATTTATAATATATGCCTATCCAGGTTATAAGAGTAAATGCCCAGTTCATATTTATCAGGAGTGACTTTTTTGTTTTGTTTTGTTTTTTCCAGTTTATCAGATTCTGTGACTTTTAACAGTACAGTTAGATAAACCATAAGAGCTGGCATGGAACAGTTTCAGAAAACACTGAGTGCAGTCCCTACTTACACTGAGCGCTCTGCTTAGCTGCTGCTGTTTCATGAATTGGGCTTTTCAGTCAGTCTTTAAAGCTTTATAAGTCTAAAGGAAAGTTTTGCCCTTAAGAGCATGCTTGATATAACTGAAGGTCATATGTACAAATAATAAGGTTTTTGTATAATGATTATAAACAGTGCCGTAACATTTAGAGGGTTGTACAATTTGAGTGCTGTGGAATATTGCAGTACCGTGGTGTGGCTCAGCCTGGCTTGTAAGAAGATTGTAAGTTAGCATCACAGCTGCATTTACAAGGTGCAGAAATGTTAAGACTGCAGAAGGGCTTTGATAAGTCCTTAAGGATATGTTTCCAAGGTTGGAGATGGTTCAGCAGGTACAACTAACTGGTCTTGCTCTTGCAGAAGACCAGCTCCCAGCACCCACACATCGTGTACCACCTGTGACTCCAGCTCTCCAGAAATCAGGCCTCCATGGGCACATGCACTTATGTGTGAGCATGCACACAGACACACATGCATAAACATGATTAACAAGTAAAAAAAAGAAGAATACATTTTGCTTCAGCGCCTTATCTCTTTTGTTAGGGTTATTTTTGATAAATTGCAAGTTTTTGACTTTTTCCCTTAAAAATGGGTTTTTGTTATTGTAACTTTTAAAGCAAACAAGGTACAATTGATTGTAATTGAAATTCGCTGTCAGAAAATCTCACTTTAAAAACATAAGAGAAGACAGGTGACCCTTTGGCTACTACCATTCTGTATAGTTTATACCACTGATGTGTAGGTAAGTTGAAGCAAAATGAACTACCAGGGGAAGTCTTGGTTTCACCGCTGGCCGTTCTTTGCCCCTCTCCAGGGTGTGTTGCTAGTCCAGAGCTTTGTTTCAGGCCCTCCACTGAGGGTGTTCCTGTCTGACTAAGACACCCACAGTCCACATCTCTGGCTCAGGTTTCCCAGGCATCGTATATTATTGTCCTCTATCACAAATGAGGAATAACATGTCACAGTCTCCTGATGGTCTCACCAAGTGTGAATGCTGTAGCCATTCAAGACCACAGGCTCGTGCTTGTCTCTTCCCTCTTTTCTCAGCCGGATTCCTCACTCTCCTAGATGTCCACTGCCAGAATTGGTCATTGTAGCAACTAAAGCTTAACTCCAGGGTATTTATTTGTTCCTATTTAGGGTAGAAAGGAAAGCCTTTTGTAGAAGGGGCGGGGGAAGCATTTTGTTAAGAAGGACTGGGTTCTAGGGCTAGATACCTGGCCTTCTCTCCCCTGTCTTCCTCCTATGTGTTATTCTAAAATTTGAGTGCTTGATAAATACCTTCTACTTTGTGTAAGTTTGAAGGTCAGGGTGGAAGTGCTGCTGTGTGGGTAAGTTGGTAGCCATTTTGGAAAACTATTTGGCATTACTTACTAAGGTTGAACATGTGCCTACTTGCTGGCACAGCCTGTTGCTCTCCAGAATATATAAACCCAATGGAAATCAATTGATGTGATTTGTTCACTAGAATGCAGTTTACAGTGTCGTTTACAGTAGCTAAAAGAGAAAAAAGTGGAACTACCCTAATTCCAGCCAACAGGAGATTCATTCTCTCCCTCCCCCTCCTCCCCCTCAGTCCTTTTCCAAAGAGTATTTTCCAGCATTTAGCATGAACGTGAATGGAACTCACAAATACAGGGTTGAGAAATCCTGTAAGCGTTAAAGGAGTACACTGCATGCGGTTCCGCTTAGGTGAAGCAGACGGAGCTCGCACTCTGCACCTAAGCCCGGGCACAGGCTGGTGACTAGAAGGGGATGTGGGCTGTTTCTAGCTCTGCTGTTTTGAGCTTTAAGACATCACATGGCTCTTGCGTCTTACATAGTGTGTTTCCCAAATATGTAAGACATAAGCTATAGTTCTTAACAAATGTCTTATAAATAAGTAGCAAAAGAATTGCTATAATAGCATAAGGATATCAAATTTAAATCTTACTAAAAATTCTGTACTTATTAATTTTTTTTTTGGAAAATAAGCCTTAGGAGAAAAAGCAAATTTTCTAAACTATTTTCCCTGACTTTATAAAGAACTCTTAATTAGATTTTGGTAATAGTAAGAATATACATTCTTTTAAAACTATCACTTTTTTTTTTTCACAGACGACAAACGAAGTTGTTTTAGCTGTAGAATTCCACCCAACAGATGCAAATACAATAATAACATGTGGTAAATCTCATATTTTTTTCTGGACCTGGAGTGGCAACTCACTAACAAGAAAACAAGGAATTTTTGGGGTAAGGATCAGAATGTTGGAACATCCTTATGTTTGTGTGGGTCCAATCTTTTATTGTAGGGTAAGCATAAAATCACCATGCCAAAGAGAAAACTAAAAATTCTCATTTTATTGTAGAAATATGAAAAACCAAAATTTGTTCAGTGTTTGGCATTCTTGGGGAATGGAGATGTTCTCACTGGAGACTCAGGCGGAGTCATGCTTATCTGGAGCAAAACTATGGTAGAGCCTCCACCTGGGAAAGGACCTAAAGGTATCTTCTTCTCCTTCAGCGCTGCATGGTTCTCACGTGTGCTGTTGCAGCCCCACCCTTACCAACCAGGAGAGCATTCCAGAAAGAGCCTAAGGAAATTATTCATTGTGCATATATAATCTACATGTGATCATATAGAACTCTTCCCTCCAGAAGTTTAATATGAGAGGGAGAACACATATATACTAATTTAAAATATCTAAAGTTTCACTGTCCTGGGCTGTTCCTCAGGTGTCTGAGCAGAACTCATGGTCATGCTGTTAGTAAAGACAGATGGAGAGAATGAGCGAACCACAGTTCTGCCCCTCCTTTCCTTTCCTTCCTTTCCTTCCTGCAGCCCCTCTTCCCTTCCTTTCCTTCCTGCAGCCCCTCTTCCCTTCCTTTCCTNCCTTCCTTTCCTTCCTGCAGCCCCTCTTCCCTTCCTTTCCTTCCTGCAGCCCCTCTTCCCTTCCTTTCCTACCTGCAGCCCCTCTTCCCTTCCTTTCCTACCTGCAGCCCCTCTTCCCTTCCTTTCCTTCCTGCAGCCCCTCTTCCCTTCCTTTCCTTCCTGTAGCCCCTCTTCCCTTCCTTTCCTACCTGCAGCCCCTCTTCCCAACCTGCTGGGAGGTCTTGGCCTTCTTTCCACACATTGGCAAGGCACAAACCAGGCACACAGGAAGACATTTTCAAAATGTTTATCATTCCTAAATCTTTGTCGGGCTCCTTTTCTAGAACTCAGAAGTCCAACCTTTGGCCTGCTCACTCAGCACGTCACCAGCATGGGCCCTTCGCCTAGGTGATAAGACCTGGTGCTAGCATCTGCCAGCATTTGCCTCTGTGTTTGAGTAGACAGAGCCTTCGAGCTGTCCTCCCTTGGCAGGCGAGATAACCTGCTGTTCTCTCTGGGCAATGAGACGAACGGAAGAGCTTGCCATTAGTCTTGGGTAGGCTTGGCCACACAGTTAAACATAAAGTCTTTAAACTCAAAGACAGTAATTTTTCTCAGCAAGTATTTCAAATGTTTAACCTAAGTTAGAGACAAAATTATAGATTGATAAGAGAAAGATTTTTCAACTGTTATGTTTTATTTATAGTCTGTAAAAGAAACTTGGAATATGCTTAAATGTGAAACACAGAATTTTTTTTTAACTTAGTTACTATTTGGACTTTGTGTCAACATCCCAGCTTGAAAGGAAGTGAGTGGAACTGAGTCACTCACTTGATGGAGGGTTTTATCCTGATGAAACAGTTCTTTAATTTTGCTTTCTATTTTCTAACATCTATCATTCTGGGAAGGTCATACATGTTTGACAGAGTTTTCTGACATGTTTAGAAATAGGGCGGCTGAATTAAGCACAGAAAACTTTGATTTTCCTTTGTGCATTCTCCACAGGGAGCCCTGGTGCTCACACCTGATGGTTAATGGATGTTTGTGTTAGTCAGGGTCTGGCTGACTGATGTAACTGACTGACCTGGAACGCAGAGATCCATGGTCTGTGCCTCCCATGTGCAGGGAGTAAAAGTGTGTGCCACCGTGCCCGGCTGTGTGTGCCACCGTGCCTGGCTGTTTTTGCAATTTCTTTCCTTTTTGGGGGGATGGGTGGTAATTGGGGGCATGTTTCAAGTCCTGGCTATCTTGAAATTAGCTCTGTAGACCAGGATGGCCTTGAACTCAGAGATCTGCCTGCCTCTGCCTCCCCAGTGCTTGGACTTAAAGCACGCACCACCACATCTGACTAGTTTTATAATTTCGAAACTACTTATTACTTGAACCACATACAAGAAGGGAGAACTACAATATGCCAATGGTCACCTTGTTCACTCTCTCTTCCTTCCTCTGTCCTTGACTTAAAGGGACTCAGCAGTGCTCAGAAAATTCACATTTTTTTTTTTTTTTAGATGTCCTTTCTCTCCTGGGCACCTAGGTACGATCAGAGCAAAGAAGGATAAATTGTGTAGACAGACATCCACTGATCATGTTGTGTTGCTCAAGAGTTGGGTTGTGTTTAGGTGGAAGCGGTGGATGGGAGCATAGTTCACATGACATAAAGTGTGCTCCTTTAAGAATGCAGTCAGTAATGCTTACTATATCCACTTTATGCTCTTTGTCGGCGTCTCCTAGAAAGAACTGTGCACCAATTAGCTTCCCCATCTCTCTGGGTCTCTTTATTACTTTATCAAAATAAAGTAAAATGTGTGGCTTTAGATAGTTTTTTTATTTGGTTTTTTGTTTTCTAACACTCTTCGCTATATAGGCCAGGCTGGTCTAGAACTCACTATGTAACCCAGACTGCCCCTAGGATTATAGGTGTGCTCTGCCTGCCATGCCTGATGATAACTGACAATTTAACTTGGCAAGTTCCTAAGGTCCATCCTGCGAGACGTGTTGTTCCTTACCTCTCCTTGACCTAGTGTTCAGTCATCTAGGCACAGCCCTGTTCTGCTTACCCAGACATCAGTTACTATACAATTTTAAAAAATGAATGGTTTTTAAATCTTTTTTTTTCTTCCTGTTTTTCCACAAGAGCCAAGGCTATTTTGTTGACTTTCGCCATGTTTAAACAAGGCTCTGGCTTCCATTGTGAACCTGGAAACTAATTCTGTAAGGCATTATCTCTCAAAGACTGACTGTCTTCTTGTCTCATTAGCCTCCCTTGACTGCTAGAGCCCTGCTCTGAGTAAACGACCTGGGCTTGGTTTGGATGATGTCATTTCTTTGCTCAGCAGACTAAAAGAATAGTTCAATGTTTACTAGTGATTGTCATGCACTGAGCTTACAGAGGCTTTTGCAAAGCCCCAGGGACACTGAGGTGGGAGGCTGGGATCCTGGCTACAGTTTTACCAATACCTGGTGTCTCCTTGGCTGTGCAAACTCTAAAACTGCACAAAACTATTACAGGAGATGCTGAGCTGCACTTTATATCCTGTTGTCTGAACAGGAAGCACTGTTGCAGCAGCTTACAGGGTTTTTAAAGAAAATATTTTTAGATTGCATGAATCCTGACATAACTGTAAAGGATTACATTCAGTCTGAAGTCTCTATGCCTGCCATGTTTCTGTAGCTTGCTGGGACCAGGTTCTTGATTAGGAAAATGTGAACTTTCTGCAGATTTATCCTGTAGCTCTGCTAAAGCTGGTTTCCAGAAAGATACTAAAGTCTAATAAAACGTGTTATTTCTAGTGTTTTCATTTTTCTCTTACCATATTAGGTGTATATCAGATCAACAGACAAATCAAAGCTCACGATGGCAGTGTGTTTACACTTTGTCAGATGAGAAATGGGATGCTATTAACTGGAGGCGGAAAAGACAGAAAAATAATTTTGTGGGATCATGATCTGAACCTTGAAAGAGAAATAGAGGTAAGGCTGGAAATGGGATCTTTAAATAGTAAAACTCTACTCATAGCCAGGCAGTGGTGGCGCACACCTTTGATCCCAGCACTTGGGAGGCAGAGACAGGCACATTTCTGAGTTCTAGGCCAGCCTGGTCTACAGAGTGAGTTCCAGGACAGCCAGGGCTATACAGAGAAACCCTGTCTCGAAAAACAAACAAAAAACTCTACTCATGCATTTTGTCCCATTTTGAGATAGCTTTTCTGGTTCCTACTGTTCATTGCCTCCCCATAGGAAAGTGTTTGTTACAGCACAGAGGACTCAGCTCTAAACAGAATAATGTGGGGTTTGAGGGCTGTATTCTGCAGTGCAAGAAATTAAACTCAGGGTCTGACGCAGGCTAGGCAGATCCGGATAAGCAAAGGCATTCTGTGGGATCTGTACCACTGTAAAGGACACTGAGCGTATATCACATAGTGTGGGAATGAAATGGTCTCACAAGAAAACCTGAGAATGGCCATTATAATACTTTACAATCCAGTCATCCCTTTTCATCTCTAAGGGAGAAGTCTCCAGGCTCCGTAGATGCTAGAATCTGTAGGTGCTGAAGCCCCTACCCGTTGTAGTCAAGTCTGTTCTATGGACTTAAACCTTAAATTGTCTTCATAGTGCTTACCATACCTGATGCAGTGTGACTGCTAGGGAAGTGTTTTTACAGAACTGTATAAGAACTAATTAATGATGGGCAGGGGTGTGGGGGATACATACTCAGTACACACATACGTTCTCAGTACACACATACATACTCAGTATATACAGAAGGGTTTTTTCACCTCAATATTTTCAGTCCATGGATGGTTTAGTACTTGAATACAGAGTCTACAGATTAAAGGGTCAGCTGTGTTTTGATTTACTGTAATTTTTATCTTTTGGTCCCTGAATAGGGAATGAGTGTATTATTCCATGTCATAGATAAGTGAATGGTCTTAAGCTAAGTAACTTGCCCAGAAGAACATGAAACAAATCCCAGACCATATTCTTTATGAGCTCGGATAAAACTTCCTTCCTCCCCCACATTTCTATAACCCTCAGTATCATACAGAATATAAATGTAAATTTTACTGAAGTGGGCTGCAAGTTAGATCACTGACAAGCTTGAATAGCATGTAGGAGACCCTGTTCTACAAAGATAATTACTATAAATGTGGCAAATAATGTTGATAATAATACATTATAACTCCTGTGTGATAAAATGTAATTGAACATTAATTTACAATCTGATGAGGCCGCATAGTCTCGGGTTAGAGTCTGTCTTTATTACCCTCCAGCTGCAGACAGCTGTGAGCATGGCACTGTTCAGGGAGTAGTTACTGCATGTCACTGTTTATGGTAACTTCACACCTTCATTTGTTCCAGGTTCCTGATCAGTATGGCACCATTAGAGCAGTTGCAGAGGGAAAGGCAGAGCAGTTCTTAGTAGGCACATCACGAAACTTTATTTTACGGGGAACATTTAATGATGGCTTCCAAATAGAAGTACAGGTAAGCTGTGGGAGGCCCACGTTCCCTACCTTATTTCTCGACAATATGCTTTGGTTCTTACAAGGAGGGCTTTTTCATTTTCAGGGTCATACAGATGAACTCTGGGGCCTTGCAACGCATCCCTTCAAAGATTTGCTCTTGACGTGTGCTCAGGACAGGCAGGTGTGCATGTGGAACTCAGCGGAGCACAGGCTGGAATGGACCAGGCTTGTGGACGTGAGTGCAAAGCTTCCCTGTGCAGACTCCTCCCACTGGCGCTCGATGAAGCATTCATCTAAATATGTGCTTGCAGTTTGGTAAAAGGGCCGAGAATAAGAGGGAAATGTCTGGTCTCCCTTCCAATGTGAATCCACATTAAGAAACAAGATAGTTGGATACTTGCCTCTCAAGTTTCACTAATAGACTTATAAAGATTTTGTATATTTGTGGAACATTAATTATGAAATACTTGGGCCTCTGTTGCGTTACAGTTGGAGTTAGTAAATGTGTAGCAGACTGTACTGCCTTCCTTGGGGTCACCTTGTATTTCTCACTACTATATACAGATGCTACCTTTTCTACCCCGAAAGAAATGTACGAGTTCTTTGTGAAGTTCTTACCATATTTGTTGTTACCTGTATTCTTCCATTCCCTGGCCGTGAACCCATCACTAGTTTCCCCTCGATAGTCAGTCTGTACCTTTGCCACTTCTGTCCAGGTAGCTTTTCTCATTGGTTTACAGTAAAGCTGACTAAAACTTCTTGTTTATTTAAAACAAGTTATTTTGAAAGATTTTTTTTAAACAACTCCCTTAGACCTAGGAGCCTTTGTCCTATGCCCAAATGCCTGTCCTTTTCTCCTCTAGGAACCAGGGCACTGTGCAGACTTTCATCCGAGCGGTACAGTGGTAGCCATTGGAACACACTCGGGCAGGTAGGCAGAACTGAAGTGGTGGGGTGTTTGCATCACTGGGAAGATCATGTCATACAGCACACTTAACTACTCTAGTGTGTACTTAGTCAATTTTCCTGAGCTCTAAATGAAGCATAAGGCTAGAGGGATTTGAAAATCATGAAGACATACTGTTTGGATAGAGGTGTCAGGTAGATACACGGAGCCCTGTTCTGTGTTCCTGTTTCAGTTGTTCTGATGGATTAGCTGACAGTTCAGTTCCTAGAATCAGAACTCTTTTTTTTTTTTTTTTTTTTTTAATATTTATTTATTTACTATATGTAAGTACACCGTAGCTGTCTTCAGACACTCCAGAAGAGGGCATCAGATTTCCTTACGGATGGTTGTGAGCCACCATGTGGTTGCTGGGATTTGAACTCAGGACCTTTGGAAGAGCAGTCGGCGCTCTTAACCACTGAGCCATTTCACCAGCCCCCCAGAACTAACTCTTAAAAGTTGTCCTTGGACCTCCACATGCAGCCATGACACCTGCACCCACACATACATACAGTAAATAAATGTAAAAAAAAATTAAAAGGATGTGGTTGAAAACCACTGAAACTACTTTCTAACGTGTGTGGCTGTGTGGTCCCTCCGTCTTAGTGATGTACTCTAAAGGTAAGGTAGTTACTGCCTCGTGAGAGAAAGACAGTAGTCACCATAGCAGTGTAGGCAGTCAGCCCGTGCTCATTGGTGTGGACTTGATGTCTCCTGTTGGCAGATAGGGCTGTCACTGCTGGATCAGGTAGAGGTCTGCCGAGCTCCATGCCTGCTTCCATGCCTCGGATTCATGGATATTCCATTTGTTTTTATTTTCCCTTTGGTCTGCAAACACCTAAATTTACTATATGAAATTGAAAGGCTATACTACTTTAGCCATTCAGATTACTCACTCCACTTTTTAAGTCACATTTAGGGCTAGGAACTAGTTTTCTGTAGAACATGTCCAAATGGTACAGGAACAGAGAAATGACTGGGTAAAATCTTGAGCCATGTGTCTGTGTCCATGTATAGATTCTGCACGATGTTGCCAAGTAGTGAGCACATTGGTGATTGCTAGAATCCAGCATGCCTTAGTTTAGTGTGGTACTGAGGAAACATAGCAGAGCACTTTTCCTGGAGGAGCGTGACTAACCGTGAGACCAACTGAGGTTGAGTCCTGCTTCTCTCCCTGGTGTCTTCTGTCCTAACTCCCTAGCATTGGCAGTAGGAGTCAAACGTGGGTCTTCTAGAAAAGCAGCATATACTCCTCACCGTGCGACTGTCTCTCTAGCCCCAACATTACTGTTCTTGTATCCAGAGGTTCATTTTACAGAGCAAGACCCACCGGGCGGCGGTGGCGCGCGCCTTTAATCCCAGCACTTGGGAGGCAGAGGCAAGCAGATTTCTGAGTTTGAGGCCAGCCTGGTCTACAGAGTGAGTTCCAGGACAGCCAGGGTTATACAGAGAAACCCTGTCTCGAAAAAAAAGCAAGACCCATAGACACAAAAACCTAAAGATACTGTTATGGATGCATAGTTTTCTAAAGGAAGAGAGATGCATTAGGGACTTCAGGTTAATTCTACCTTTAAAATGTGTGTGTGGTCACTAAAGAGGGAGAGAGAGACCCTGTCTCAGTAACACACAGTGCCTCAGCTTATGGCTTCCACACACTGGCAAACTGGAAAAATTAAATAAAAAAATAAAAACACTGCTGAGGACCAGCCTCAGTTGTTTCAAGTTCTTGAGAATGGGAGGATTGGATCAGCACAAAATCAGTCTCCGGTAACGACGCACGTCCAAGCTGGCAGGAGCCGTTGCTGGTCAGGAGCTGTGCTCAGAGACAGCTTTCGGCTCGCATGCCTCTCTCCTTAGAAAGTTGATAAATAAATCAGGATAATGTTAATGTTTTTAACTTGCCTTAAAATTGCAAAATCTCTTTATTAAGCTCATTCAAATATTTGTGTCTACAATGCTTCTCAACCTCTTTTCATGTGCTATTCTAAGCCCTACCGCAGCAGCTCCCCCGGAGCTCCTTCACAACTTAGAGCTTGTACCCTAGTTTCCTTAGGCAGGCAATGCGGGGGGTGGGGGGGGTGCAAATCAGTGGGTTCCTGTCTTTCCAGAAAAGAAGTTCACTAGTCCAATGGCTCCCTTGAAGCATCCAAAACTCTTCTGCTCATCCTTTATCTTCTTTATCCTACATATATCTTCCAGTTTTCCCCAGTAATATCTCTAACTCCAACTATTAATAGAGATTTCCCCCGGTAGGGACTCTCACCATTGCTCACTAACCCAGTAGCCCAGGCTGTTTCTTCCTCTGTCTTGTCCCTTGTATTCTCCATGGACATCCCTGTTCTTAGTGACCCAGGCCCCAGCATTCCTTTCCTTGGGGTCTTAACTACTAAAACTTCAGGTTTCTCAAAAACATTGCCTACCTCAAATATTTCCTGGTAAACCTAATCATCATGAGTTGGCTAAAATTTCCCAGAGAACAGTTAAGGCCGTCAGCCTCCACATCCAGAGCCCCTTGTCCTGATTCGCCTGTGTTGGCTGCTTGGATGGCCTGGGCCATAGCAGTTTGTTCCTAGGTAGACATCAGAGCCATTTCCTTCTCTAGCAATGCCCTCAATCCCTTTCCCAGACATTTTTACTAAAGTTATATTTGAGGGCAAAGCAGACAAGAAGAGCAACGCCATCTGTATACTAGAAAGTCCGAGATGCAGTATATTCAGGTTCACACAGGTGCTCCTGTGGCCAAAACTGTGTCATGTAGTTGCATTCACAACCATATCACACCTGACAAATTCTATTCCAAAAACAGAAGAATTAATCTGCTATGCATTTAAAGAAACAGAAAAACACAAGAGTTTGTCTTTCATTCATAAGCAGCTGCTCTCTATTCCACACATGAGAACATGATCTGGACTTTGCTACTTGATAAGGTTGCTTCCAAAGAAAGAAAAGTTGTATGTAGCATTCCTAGGACATTGAAGTGACTTGGAAGCAGCCTTAATATTAGGGGTTGTCAGTTATGAAATTAATAATTTGAAATATATAAGAATATGATAAATTTTGATAATCATATTAAAAACTTGAAGCCTTGGAGCTAGATAGATGGCTCAGCAGTTAACACTGACTGCTCTTCCTAAATTTAATTCCCAGCAACCACATGGTGGCTCATAACCATCTGTAATGGGATCTGCTGTCCTCTTCTGGCATGCAGGTATACAGGTATAGAGCACTCATATACATAAAATAAATAAATCTTAAAAAAAAAAAAAGAAACGGACAAACACAAAACCTTGAAGTGAGCCTGATACCCACTGTGGCTCTATAGTCTTGGTTGGGATACCATCTTATTCTCTAAGCAGTTCTCAATGCTGTAGTGGTAGCAGAGGATTGGTAACAGATGTAAACAACTCTGCAGTCTGTGGACACTGCAGCTGCACCATTGTGTGTTCAGTGAGCGTGGACCATGTGGCTTCAGGGGGCCAGCTTCTCACAAAAGAACCAGCTTTATTCATGAATGTGTGTCCATCCCCGTTCTGTCCACCTCCCCACTATGCAGCTGTCGTTCTTCCTAAGTCTTCCATCCTTCTCAGAGGCTCCCCTGTGAGCTGTGCTGTGAACACACTAGCCATGCTTGCGGTTACTGGTTAGTTGTTCCTTTTCCATTGCGGTGTGTGCTGAGTCAGCTCTAGTGTCACCTTACCTTTCTGTCTCAAACAATGCTTAGCAGTGGTACAGGTGACAGTCTTTGAATTCATAAGAAGAAATGGAAAGTAGGCCCATGTCTGTCTAGCAGCATTTTTGATAAATAAACTCAGCATTAGATGCACTATCACAGTTATAAGGTTAATTAATATTGATGTTTTTAAAATTAAAAATGTAGAAAAAGTCACCTACTGTTTCCTGTAAATGTAAATGTCTGAAGGCGGGTTGTTTAGGTTTTCTCTTCTTTCCTACACAGGTGGTTTGTTCTGGATGCAGAAACGAGAGATCTGGTGTCAATCCACACGGATGGCAATGAGCAGCTGTCTGTGATGCGCTACTCAGTAGGTGAGCAGGCTTCCCTAGCTGAAATCACGTGTACGCTTGATGAAGTCTTCTGTGTTGGAGAGTTCAAGTGTGGAGTGTCCCTTGAGCGTCAGGTTCAGTTTCATGGCTGCAGCTACGAAATCTGCAAGACTGGAACTGCATGGAGCCAGTGTAAATTTAGAATGAACCATGGCAGTCGCAGTTAAAAACAGTAAAGAGCAATCAGTCATACTGCACACAGGAGGAGCCATATCTATTAAACAGAGTTCCATCTAATTAGCAAGCTTCTTTTTATACTTAAGCATACAAGCAGTAGAGAAAGAGTTCCGAGGTAGAACACTTGCCTGTCACATTCTCCTTTAGTCCATCCTTGACATTCCCCAAACACTGTAAAAGAAACAGCCAGAATACACACTAGGAGCCAAACTCTCAATCCTTTATTCTCTGGTTAGCCTTGTTTTGAGTTACATAATCATAATTGTTAGTTATTAAATAAAATACTTCGTAATTCATCATAAGAATTTTATATAACTTCATTCAACATTGAGTAATTATTTGTATACTTTATCCAAAATGTTAAATTTCTATAATTTTCCAGTTACCTTTGTTTTCGTTATGTATATGGTTTGATTTATATCATTTTTTTTTCTAAAATTAATTTGGCTTTTTTGAGGCATAGTCTTTCCCAAACTGGCCTGAAATTTATAATTCTCCTTCCTCCCTCTTGGAAGAACTAGGATTGTAGGCATGTAGGACACACCTGGCCTTGGTTACATTGGCACATTTGGCGTGGGTTGGTTTTGTCTGTGTAATGCTACCTGTTGAAACCAGTCTTCCATGCGCATGGCAGGCAAACACGTCAGCACTGAGCTACAACTTCAGCTCTGAAAGGGGACTCTAGTAGCTGTTGAATTAAGGCTAAAAATAAAAACTTGTTTCTTCATTATTTAAAAAGAAAGAAGCACAGAATATTGTCTTGAATGAGGAGAAAAAAATGTATGTACACCAAGATGCAAAAGTTAGAGCCAGGTAGTAGTGGTGGTGCACGCCTTTAATTTCAGCACTCGGGAGGCAGAGGCAGCCTGGTCTACAGAGCGAGATCCAGGACAGCCAGGGCTACACAGAGAAACCCTGTCTCAAAAATAAAAAAAAGTAAAAATAAAAATAAAATAGCAAAAGTTCCAGTGAGTGTATGTGTCAGAGGACATTTGTTAGATGGCTCTGTCCTGTACCACATGGTCTCTAGGATCGAGTGCCAGCCATCAGGTTTGGCAGCCTGGACCTTTCCCTTCTGACCTGCTTGCCTGCCCCAAAAGAGTCATTTTGAAACAGCAATATTTTCTGTTTTATTTGAATTTGTTTTTGATCCTGGCATAACAACCCCTACAAAATGTAGTATTTAACAATCAAAAGACTGGTGGACTTTGACCAGTTGTTATGTGATTAGCATAGTTGTAGGTGCAATCAAAGATACCATAGACCTAGAGAATGTGATGTGTTCCTTCCTAAGGAAACCTACTCTGTAATTGGCGAGATGAGATGTGCTTGACCAAGTATGGAGCTGTACCTGATTAGCGTACTACACATAAACATTGTGCACTTCCACCAATACATGTAGGAAAATGACTCTAAAACCAGCCTTTAGCTGACTACAAGGGTTAAGACGAGAGAGTATCTCCAGGGAGGAGTGTCATGCTGCACTAGGTCACCATTTGATTTTATGCGATGCTATGTGCTCAGCTTTGTTCATAACATGCCAAATAGTCAAACTGATGTGATGTAACAGTTTTAATATATCATTTAATATAGAACAAATAAGGCAGCAAGACATTTTCAACCAGCACTTTTTCCTGTTTAATTCTAGATGGTATTCTTCTGGCTGTGGGATCCCATGACAACTTTATTTACCTCTACACAGTCTTAGAAAACGGCAGAAAATACAGCAGATATGGAAAGTGCACTGTAAGTAGCAAAGTAGAATGAACTAAGTGACATGGTAACTGAAAGATTGTATTCAGTTACAAGAAGAATTAAATGTTCATATTGACATAGCTGTTGCTCTCCTAATAGCTGCTTTAAACTTTCTGTGAAAACCGAGACTGCCTGAATTGGGACACAGTGAGTGAGTCTCTTGCCTTGGTCCCCAGTACACCATAAACCAGATATGGTGGCATACACCTGGGATCCCATGTCTTGGCATACGGGGGCAGAAGAATCGGTATTCAAGGTCATCCCCAGCTACAAATAAATTGGAGACCCTGTCTCAGTAAAAAGGAGTGGAGGACCTGGAGAGATGGCTCAGTGGTGAGGAGTGCTGCCCCTTCAGGGACCTGATTGTCATTGCCAGTCTGATACTGAGCTGTTGTCAACCACCTGTAACTCCAGGTCCAGGGATCCATTGCCCTCTCTGGGCATACACATATACATAATTAAATCAATCTTTTTTAAAAATAAAATTGTGATTATCTAACTGGAGAACACAGTTGCCTATCTCTCCCTTACATTTGAGTTCAGCATTTGTCTCCCTCTATTTTTTTTCTAAAGATTTATTTTATATATATATATATATATATATACACTGTTGCTGTCTTCAGACACACTAAAAGAGGGCATCAGATCTCATTACGGATGGTTGTGAGCCACAATGTGGTTGCTGGGATTTGAACTCCGGACCTTTGGAAGAGCAGTGCTCTTACCCACTGAGCCATCTCACCAGCCCTTGCCTCCCTCTTAACTAGTATTAAGAGTTTATTTAACATTTAACACAGGTTTCTCTGTGTACCCTGGCTGTCCTTGAGCTTAGTAATATAATGTAGTAATGTAGACCAGTCTGCATTTAAGACAGCAGAAATGTATTTCCACATTCTGAAGGTAAAAGGTCATCTTTATAAGATGAAAGTTAAATTCTATAGATAATCCACATGCTTACTGTAAGGTAGGAACTCTGCTCACACTAAAGAAATGGCCTAGGCACCAAGACTCTCTAGAAGACATGTTCCTTTGTCCTCAAGAGGTACAGGTGCCAGGCATGGTAGCACTCGAGACAGAGGTGCAAGGGTCATTGCAAGTTCCAGGCCAGCTGGGGCACTCAGCAGACAAGAGCCAAGAAGAAAAAGGACACAAAACAAGCACACCACCACCACGAAGTCTAGCTGCAAGCAGCTGCAGCTCAGTGGCAGGTTACCTGCCAGCGTGTCTGATGCCCTAGCTCCCATCCCACAGCGATGTGAAGAGTAGGTAGGTAATAGGACCTTGGTGGCTACAGACACAGACTGCATCCTCCTGACCTGAACTTTACTTACTCACTTGGACACACGTGTGGCCTTGAACAGGTTACTCTAACCTTCTGTTTCAGTCGTCTCACCTGTAAAGTGAGGGTAATAGTAGTTTCTACTTCACAGGATTAAAAGAAGCTAATGCAGGGCTGAGGACATGGCTCAGTAAGTAAGAGTGTTTAGTGTGCAAGCATGAAGACTGGGTTTGAATTACCAGCACCCCAAAAAAGCTGGGCATGGACATGCATGCCTATAACCCAGCGCTGGGGAGTACACAGGAGGATCACTGGGATTCATGACAGCTTATAGCCTAGCTCTAGCTTACATGACAGACCCTATTTCAAGGGACAAGAAAGACACTAGCTGGCCTCCATATATATCTCACACAGGAAGGGAAGGAGGGAAAGAAGCAGCAGCAGCGAAGCGAATGTGTATAAAGAATCGAGGCTGGTTGGTGTCTGGCGTATAAATACTCAGTAAATGTTCAAAATGGAGTAACTTAACATGTGTGTTAGGAAATTATTCAGAATTAGCAAATGACGTGATGAATTAGCATGGTGACATGAATCCTTTGATAGTCTTGATAAAACAATAAATAAAAATAAATAAAAGAATTAGTTCTTCTAAACACACATGTAGTGTGGGACTGAAAATTATTTTACACAGGTTGAATATTCTTTACTCAAAATGCTTAGCCCCAGAAATGTTTCAGATTTCAGGTTTCTGGCATTTTGAATATTTATATATTCATTATAAGAGCTCTTAGGGCCAAATTAAAGTAAAAACACCGATTCATTTGTTTCTTACACTCACAGCACAAAGATAATGTTATGCAGTGTGTTTAGTACATGTGTGTCTTGACCCACCTATCACACGAGCTTCTAAGGCTCTAGATCTTAAAGCATTTCGGACATTCCCATTCGGAGTTTTCCGTTTGCTTATACCCTGGCAGCGCAGGCCTGTGCTCTTAGCAGTCTGGGGGCAGAGGCAAGAACCATGGACACAAGACCAAGGCCAGGCAGGTCTACATAATGAGACTGTCTCAGAAAAGAAAACAAGAATGTTGAATTTCTATGAGCAAAGACTTAGTGTTTGAGAAGAGAGATTTGTTTATTGCTGCTCTATGTTTCATACCATACTCTAAAACCAGGTCTACAAGCAATCTGAGATACTTGCAGAACTTAAAAATATTTTCTTTCTTTTGAAAACAAATTACAAATCATTGTTTGCATCTTTTAATTAATTTATCAACTTAATGTCTGTAGTATATAAAAAACATTAAAAAAAAAAAAAAAAAAAAAAGAGAGAGAGATTCCAACTCAGCAAGAAAAGTACTTGTCCTGTGAACTTGAGGGCCTTGGATGGAGTCCAGAACCGTGAAGAAGAAGCAGCTGGGCGTGGTGGTGCTGGATTGTAGTTCCTGCCCTCTGCATGCAGAAACTGAAAGGTCACTGGGATTCACTGCCGACCAGCCTAACCTATTTGATGAGTTCCAGACTGGTGAAGAACTGTGAGGTTGTCATCTGGCCTCTATGTATATGTGCATTCACATGGAACATATGCACACACACATACAAATAAAAAAAGAAAAACAATATTTCACCATGAGGATTTTTTAACTTACCGTGGCAGGCTGTAAGTGGTTTGACTATTACGTGCAGGATTTGTGTGTGTGTGCATGTGCACAGTACACATTGGAGGTGAGGGGACAGCTCTGCATGGCTTTCAATGCTGGGACACAAGTTCATGGCACGCAGCTCTATAACCACTGAGCCATCTCACTGCCTAACTTTAAATCATGCTTCAGTTTGTAACCTCTTGACGGAAATAAACAGGTCCCAAAGCTTATTTAATAAATAGGGCATAGGAAATATAATTTAACCTTACAGAATCTATATTTTGTTTATTTGGGTTGCTTATGTTGTTTTGAGACAGGAACTTATGTGGCCCAGGCTGGCCTCAGCCTCCTGCATACTAGGATTGTGGACAGCACCACCTCACAGAAGTGAATGGGAATCTGGCTTTAGAGTTGGCTGCAGTGTGGGCTACTTGCTTATTAACTCAGTCCTCCTCTTGCAGTTGTCTTGATATCATGGCAGATCTAGAACTTAAAAGTTTTCTTCATTTGCCATCAAGGACAGACTGTGCAGTGCTTATGATCCTCAGAGTTGTCGCAGTGTGTTTTATTATTAATTACCATGTGTTGTATTACCATGTGACTTACCCAGCAGAGAAAAAAAATAGTGGCGTCTAACAGCTGACAATCAGAAGGACCTTGGAAATGTTGGGAAATGACAGTCAATTAATCGCATGAGACAGTCTCAGGACCTGTGTGCATACACAGTGCCATGAAGGCTGTGACAGCAGGCGTGGCTCTGACTCAGCTGCCTGCGGGCTGTGTCCTGTCCCTGCTCTTTCCACCTCCACCACTTGCTCAGATGCTACTGTTGCTTTTGTCTGCTGTTAAAGAGAACTGGACAAGACTGGCTCTGCCACCTACTAACTTGTGACTTCAAGCAAATTGATAACTTCTCTGAATCTTATTTTCATAAAATTGAATTTTAATAATTCCTTTCTTAAAATGGTACAGCTAGAGCTCAGAAGTCACATGCAGATGCTGGCCCCTCCTTCCATTCATTTTCCTGATTGTATGTACGGGGATTGGTAAAGAAACCACTCCATAGTATGGTTAAGGGTAAGGGTTTTACTGGGGGGCACGAGAGACAGCATAGCAAGTGAGGGGATTGTGAGACCAGCCAGTGGGCCATAAGAGAGCAGGGATCTAAGGGTGCTCACTGTAATGTCTAACATAGGACGGAGGGAGCCTGGGAGTCAGGCGTGGGCTTTGTTAGGTAAGGGAAATGACACCTGGCAAATAGGAACCAGTTTCACAAGCTCCTAAGGAGTGCTGGCTTTACACAGCTGTTAGCGAGCCTTCTGAGCCCCCTGAGCTCTGGGTATATGCACTGGTGGTTGTGCTGTCCAAGACCTAACACTGATACTGGTCAACGTTTAAGTGAACAGTGTAGCAGAAGAAAGAGACAGACTAGAGCTTTAAGAAATGCCCATGTCATAGAGTACAACCATCCTGAGCAGCTGCAGTCTCCCTCTCTGTGGTGTTACTGTGTGTGGGCAACACAAGGATGCAAAGCTGGGCGCTCTAGTACAAGGCAGCAGGCAGGTCTAAGTGTCCTACACATTGTCTGTCCTTCCAGAAGCAAAATATGAGTGATGGTTCCACTGGGCTGCACTCAACAAGATACCTACCTTTACTCTTTCCAAAAACATTAAATGTTTTTATTGTTTTTTGTGTCCTGATTCATCCAAACTTCCTAGAAATCTCAAGGAAAATAAACCATAAAAGCAACTCAGAGTTATATGCTATCTTTGAATAGAGTTATATGCTTTGGAGTTACTATAGTAGATTATACAAAGTACTCTACTAGCTTTAAAATTACAATACTGCCAGGCGGTGGGGGTGTGTGACTTTAGTTCAAGCACTTGGGGGGCAGAGATAGGCAGAGCTCTATGAGTTTGAGGCTAACCTGGGCGACAGAATAAGTTCCAGGATAGCCAGGGCTACACAGAGAAACCCTGTCTTGAAAAATCAAATAAAATTAGTGTTATAGACTGTTGCTGTAACCAATCAGTCCTGCTCAAATCACCCCAGCAGAAGCGGTGTAAGACACACACACACACACACACAGCCTTCTCTATTAATATGCCTTAAAAGAGGGGGCTGGAGAGATGGCTCAGTGGTTAAGAGCACTGACTGCTCTTCCAAAGGTCCTGAGTTCAATTCCCAGCAACTACATGGTGGCTCACAACCACCCATGATCAGATCTGATGCCCTCTTCTGGTGCATCTGAAGACAGCTACAGTGTACTTACATATTATATATATTATGTTACATATTATATATTATATATATATATATATATATATATATATATATATATATATATATATATGCCTTAAAAGAACTCAATGGCTGGGCTACTCCCAAACTTCCACATGGCTTGCACTTCCCCTCCAATACTCCTGGGTTGTTACTTACTAAAATATATATTCCATCTTTGCTGTCCTAGACCAATGGGGGTGGGGTAAGGATGGGGGCGGGGTGGGGAGGGGGCTGGGGCTGGGGCTGGGCCCGCTCTTCCAGGCTCTTCCAGGATTGCTGAGCTCTCTCTTCTGTACCACTCAGGCCTGGTCTTTCTCCTTTCCCAACACAGCGGTTCTCAAATCCTCCTTCCTCTCTCTGTTGCATTGCCCTCAAATCCTAAAGTCCCGTCTCTGTCTTCCTGCCCTGCCATTGGCCGCTGGCAATTTTATTTACCAATTAAAAACAACTAGGTCAGGGACCCCCTTACACGCAGATTTTTATGCAATTTTGGGAACATAGTTAACATAATACAAGCATTAGACCAGATTTTTATGTAATTTTGGGAACATAGTTAACATAATACAAGCATTAGACCAAATCCACTGTCCCCCTTTTCATCCATTAAAAGGCCTTTCTCTCAGATATATATTGAACATAGTGACAGGTATACTATAAGGTATAATATACACTAATAATGTCCAGGCAATCAATTTTGTCAATTTTAGGTACTTATTCTAACATCTATCCTAACTTAAAGAGTTTACAGTTTTATATCTGAATTGTTTTGATTTTAACTTGCATTACCATCTGAAACCATCCTTTCAAATCTAGATCATTGTCCTCAGTGCTAAACAACTTAAGTTTGATTATGAGACTAGAACCAGTCTTCAACCCTGTCAGAGATGTGAGAATATATTACCTGAATTATATTATAGGAAGGACACAAACATAGCCTCCAAAACTTAAACAGTTTATATAGATAGCTGACTCCCTCACAACGTTGGAGCATCTGTCTTCAGCCTTCTGGTCCAGAACCATCTGTTGCAGTAGTTGATTAATCCTGCTCAAATCGTGCCGGTGGCTGCAAACAATCCTTGCTGTCTTCTCCAGAGTTCTGGGTTCCTGAATGAAAGGCATACACATGTTGCCCGAGACCTAGTTGTGGGTGGTAGCTGAGGCCACTCTTCCCCAACTCTTACATGTTGACTGTCTCTCTGTCCTGTACTTCTAAGGCCTGGTCTTTGTCCTTTCTTGGCATGACTGTTTTCAATCCTCCTTTCTCCTTTCCCCTTCCTGACAATCCTAAAGTCCTGCCTCTGTCTCCCAGCCCAACCATTGGCCGCCAGCAATTTTATTTACCAATTAAAACCAACTGGCGGTGGAATCCTTGGCATCTCACCTGTGGATTTTCGTGCAATTTTTAATATTAACATAATAACAAGCATTAGACCAAATCCACAGTAGAGTCATCTAAAAGAGGTCATGGGGACTAGAAATGAGAGCTCAGTGGCAGCGTGTTTGCCTAGTCTGTAGCAGGCCCTGGGTGGGATACTGCATCTCAGTGCCCAGCATCATTTTATGTAGCCTAAGGAACTCCAGCCTTTGCCTCATACTTCTAAGAAGAAAGGGGAAGAGAAGAAACAAAGATAACCCTCTCACTAAGTTAGTCCTCCCATCCCCCAGAGCCAAGTAGTTTGGCGAGGGTAGTGTTTATCTGGGTGCCTGACCAAGTGCTACGGAATAGGACTCTGCCAGTGTACTTCAGTCTACCAGATTTGATTAGCCTAGCAAAACAACTGTATCTGTTTGTTTGGGGGCTTTGGTTTTTTCAAGACAGGGTTAGCCCTATCTGTCCTAAAGCTCACTGTGTAGACAGGCTGGTCTTGAACTCAGAAATCTGCCTGCCTCTGCCTCCCAAGTACTGAGATTAAAGCTGTGTTCCTCCACCACCTGGCTTCTTTTGGGGGGATGAAGGAGGAACTGTTCTTTAAATAGAGTAGGGGGGATAACAACAAAATTGTCTGAGGATGGGCATGGTGGCGCATGCCTGTCATCCCAGCTACTTAGAGGCTGAAGCCGGAGGATACTTAGTTCAAGCCCAGCCCGAGTAACTTAATGAGAAGATCTCAAGAAGTAAAAAGTTTGGGAGATCCTATCTTTAATCCCTACTACTAGAACAAAACCTTGTGTTGAGAGTAAACAGAACAAGCCCAAGAAGCCAAATGAAATCGTAGGAAGGCAGGCTGAGCCCAGGTAGACATGGTCTCTGTCTAGACAGAAGTAGCTAGGGCGGAGCCTGGTCCTTGCACACTCTTCTCTAAATGTGACGTGGCTATAAACAGTCATCATGTTGTTTATGAGCTTGAGAGAAGATCTGATATTCATCTGAAACTGCCCATGTGCTACAGAATTATCAGTTGTTTGCGAATAGACAGGCTAGAGTCCAGAACAGAACCGCGTCTTACTCTCAGGTGCATTAAATAGTAAGAGGGACTTTTCAAGTACTTAAAAAAAAAGAATTGACAATTCTTAGCCCTTGCCAATCTAGTGTGGAACTTACTGGCCACAACTTTCTGTTCATAATGTCCAGTGCAGGTCAACGTCCTGGGAATACTAGTTCCACATTGGCTACGTAGACCCTACAGATGATCATGGGCCACCAAGACACAGAGTATTTGCATTACTATAGAAAGCTCTATAGGATGGCTCAACCAGAGATGGCTACTCAGTTAGGAGTCAGTATTCCATGCAGTGCCACACTTGAATGCTCATGGCTGTTCTCCGGGTGCTGTGTTCTTCATATTACTTGCGATTAGCATGTGGTTGGACCATCTGGTTACCAAATGGCAGTAATGGCGGTGCTAGCTTTGAATACTGTTTTAAAGTTTTCAAGATGATAAGGTAACTCTGTACCATTGTGCTTGTCCCGTGAGGTGAGGGCTGACAGTTCCCTCCTCTGTGTGCTCAGGTTGACTATCTGACATGAAGTGTTCTGTGTGTGCTCAGGTTGACTATCTGACATGAAGTGTTCTGTGTGCTCAGGTTGACTATCTGACATGAAGTGTTCTCTGTGTGCACAGGTTGACTATCTGACATGCAGTGTTCTGTGTGTGCTCAGGTTGACTATCTGACATGAAGTGTTCTGTGTGTGCTCAGGTTGACTATCTGACATGAAGTGTTCTGTGTGCTCAGGTTGACTATCTGACATGAAGTCCTCTGTCTCACAAGGGTTTTAGATTTGGGGAAATCTATATAGATATCACTCAGGTGACCATTGAATCCAAAATATAAAATGCTCCAAAACCCATGGGCTTTAAATCTTGTCAGCATTCAGGTCCAGGCTTAGAATGGGGATGCTTACCCCATTCTGTCCCTGAGCCTGTAAGTTGAGAGGACACTATGGTCACATCTGGGGGTATGAGACATTACAGACCCTTTTCCCAATAACTGCATTGTATCTCTGCTTATTGTTGACATTGCTATCGGGGAAATAACCATTCTATTTTCCAGCATGAGTCAAACCTTGTCCCCAAATAAGCCTTTGAGAGCAATATGCATTGAACAACCTGCACACACTGTCCACTGTTACAGGAATTAAGTGTTATGTAGACACATAGTGTTTTTCATTCTCTTCTAAGTAGGGCATCAGAGGCTTTCCACTAAGATGCAGGTATCATCCAAAGAACATCTACGTCAGAATAAACACTTAGAGGAATGTCATTGCCAAGATTAGTCTGCTTAATCCCTGGACAGCAGAGCTAGACCTGAGATGTGTCTATAAATGATGTGTTAGCATGTCCTCATGCTCACTCAGAAATATATTCTGGCTTTAAACACTGATCTCTTGTTGCTAATATTCTCAACTGCAAGTGATTCCCCAACCTGTTTTCCAACATACCTACAGTCTCTATTATCCAGAAAGCTTCATAATTCCCAAATTTCCACAGTTCAGTTCACAAAGACATAAGCATATGTATTTGCAATGCTCTGAAGAAGGAAGGCTGTGGGTCCAGAAGGAGTTTAGGACACATTTAATCAGGCTTCGGGAACAGAATGGAATAATTAAGAAGCTTATGGATCATTAAAAACTATCTTGAACGCCGGGCGTGGTGCGCACGCCTTTAATCCCAGCACTTGGGAGGCAGAGGCAGGCGGATTTCTGAGTTTGAGGCCAGCCTGG
>NC_034607.1:49137475-49176129 GCF_900095145.1 Mus pahari
TGGTCTACAAAGTGAGTTCCAGGACAGCCAGAGCTACACAGAGAAACCCTGTCTCAAAAAAACCTAAAAAAAAAAAAAAAAAAAAAAAAAAAAAACCTATCTTGAGACACAGTGAATTTATTAACTTAAAACACTGTATGCAAGAAGCTTTTAATTCCAAAAGTACAAAATTTGACTAGATGAAGCAAGTAAGCGTGTGTCTGTCAACGTTGACAAAGCAGGAGATCTCTATGACTTACCTGATTTATTGGGATTTGTCAAATGCTTCCATGTGAAGCTAACAGTCAAGTATTTAGTAGTGTTTGTTGTTTTAATTTCCAGTGTTACTAAAAGCCAAGCAGCAAAATACTAACATTTTCCTATTTAAGGAAAGTTTTGAAGAATCAGTGATTAACTTGGGTCCAGCTGTTCTGCAGGAATGCAATGTCGGGGTCACTTGCCCCTACCCAGAACATTCTTTGGAGACAGGAATTTTCCTAGGAGAGTTTCATTTTGACTATTTATAGGGAGCACATACAGCCCAGGGAAACTTCTGTGTATATAACCTGTGACAGAAGTGCCATTCCCAAGACTGGCATCACTCTAATCGGGACGTAGGATGAATGCATTAAAGGCAGGCCTGGTAGTACACAGCATCATCTGAGCTGGGAGCTTAAGAGTCCTTGGGACTCCCTAGCAGAGGTGGAGGGTACTTGTTTCTGGTGTGTAGGTAGAGACGCCAGCACGTTTCACCCAGGTTCCAGGAACGTGGTAGTTTTCCTGTTGTGTGCAGCTCTTTGAACACCACAATCCTGCCAAATTCTTCTATCACTGGTTCTCTTGACATACCTGTGTCTACTGCATCCTCAGCTTCTAACAGGACAGGGTAAGAACCAGGTATGGACCCTTTGGGCCCTGGGCTGTGATGCTCTCATCCCTTAGGATTCCTGGTACATGTTAGTAAAGTAGGAAATTGTCATTCAAAACTCTAAATGCTTTCTTTATTAATCTTTTCTTAGGGACATTCTAGCTACATCACACACCTTGACTGGTCCCCAGACAATAAGCATATAATGTCTAACTCGGGTGACTACGAGATATTGTACTGTAAGTATGAAAAATCATATATGGGCTCAGATGTATTTGTCAAGCACTGCTGTACAGGCTACATGGAATGCCAACTCTGAGGAGTGCATGCTGGCCTCTGACTTACAGCTTCCGTGAGTCTCACATGCAAGCCTCCTCTGCAAGAAAGCAATGCATTGATTTAATGGTGTGGAACTGAGCAGACGTTGCCATGAGAGGTCTTTCTGTGAACCTGATAGTACAGCTCTACATGGTTTCATTTAACAGCTTTTCCTGGAGGCAGGGCAAATGTTATGGGTGAGCCTTTATGCTTCCATAGAAAAGATTAAAACTTCTGTGGGAAACACTTTGTAATTCTGCAAGGTCCTGCTAAGCACGTTCTTTTCCTTTTTAAATGAATCTTAAATGTCTTTAAACATGACTAGTTTGAATCAAGATGCACTTTCAGATACATTTGTACACAGCATTATTATTATACTTTTTGTTTCTAAATTTCTAAAGGGGACATTGTAAATGGCTGCAAACTAATCAGGAACCGATCAGATTGCAAGGACATCGATTGGACAACATACACCTGTGTGCTAGGCTTCCAAGTCTTTGGTAAGAAAATTACAGCTAATGTGAAAAATGTGTGTGTGAGCTTTTTATACATCATTTTTACCAGGTAAATTGATAAAAGAAAGCTATTAGCCAGGCTTGATGGCACACTCCTTTAACCCCCCCCCCCCAACATTTAGAAGGCAGATAGGTGTATCTCTGAGAGTTTGAGGCCAGGCAAGACTATATAGTAAGACTCTTTCAGATTCAGAGAAACTAAATGTACTGACTCTGGTGGTTTGAATATGCTTGTCCCAGAGAATGGCACCATTAGGATGTGTGGCCTTATTGGAGAAAGTGTGTCACTATGGGGGTGGGCTTATAAACCCTCCTCCTAGCTGCAGGAAGTTAGTCTTCTCCAAGCAACCCTCAGATGAAGATGTAGAACTCTCAGCTCCTCTGGCTCCATGCCTGCCTGCACACTGCCATGCTTCCCAGCATGATGATAATGCACTGAATTTCTGAACCTGTAAGCCAGCCCCAATGAAATGCCCTTGTAAGAGTTATCTTATCTTGGTCATGGTGTCTGGTCACAGCAGTAAAACCCTAAGGTACTGACTGAACCAATATGAGATTGGTCTCTGCAGAGTCCTAAACTTTCTGTCTCGACAGAAAGGAGTTGACACAAAGGGGTAAAACACCTTCCAGTATTTCCCAAAAGTGGGTTTGAAGTTTTCAAATTAGTAAAGACGTACTAAAAAATAGCATTATTGAGATCTCGTCACATATTGATTGGTGACAAATCAATATGACATATCAAAATCACATATTGATTGGCATACAAACCAGTGGTTTTCCCAAACCCACGGTCATGGACTTGTTGTGCTTTGATCTTGCAGCATTTTCCTCATCTCCAAGGAACCTTCAGCATTTGTCATGTCAGGGCACCCTCTATCCCAGTGTTCTCAGTCTGTGGGTCATGAGCCCTTAAGGAGTCAGCAACCCTTTCATAAGTACCCTATCATAAATAAGTATCAGATATTCACATTATGATTCCTAACAGTAGCAAAATTAGTTATGAAGTAGCAATGAAATAGCTTTATGGTTGGGGGTCACCCCATAGTGAGGAAGAGCCACAGCGTTAGGAAGGTTGAGAACCACTGCTCTACCCAGCCCAGCAGCCAGGACACATCTGCTTTCTCTGTCAGTTCCCTGCTCTGGATAGTTCATAGAAATGTACACATACAACTGCGGTCTGTTGACAGTGGCTGCGCTCAATGCCATAAAACTTAAGAATCATCTGGCGCAGGCCAGTGGTGCACACCTTTAATCCCAGCACTTGGGAGGCAGAGGCAGGCAGATTTCTGAGTTGTAGTCTAGCCTGGTCTACAGAGTGAGTTCCAGGACAACCAGAGCTACACAGAGAAACCCTGTCTTGAAAAAGAAAAACAAAAAAATCATCTAGAAACTGGAGAGATGACTTAGTGGTTAAGAGAACTGACTGCTCATCCAGAGGTTCTGAGTTCAATTCCCAGCCCTTACACCTGGTATGCCTAAAGACAGCAACAGTGTACTCACATACAATAAATAAATCTTTAAAAGCTCCCCTGGTGTGTAGCGAGGCTCTGGCACCCTTCTGTATGAGTGGGCGAGACAACATTTTGTTCATCCCGTCATCAGGCAGGCCGTTTCCCTCTCAACTATCATCATAATGATGCTGTGCACATGGACAGTATCTACAGACAAGGCTTCATTTCTCGGGCACTATACTACAGTGTGGTGCTGCCGTTCTGTGGCTTTGGAGGGACCACTGCTATGTAACTGTGCCATGACATTCCACTGGTGTTTAGTGTCCTTGCACTTTTTTTTTTTTTTTTTTTTTTTTTTTTTGCTTATGGCCATTCAGTTGTCTTTGTGCCATTTTTAAAAATATTAAGGTGATTTTTAGCCGATTATTATTTAAAGATAAAAGTTAGGGATTATAGGGCTGAGGAGATGGCTTATTTGGCAAAGTGCTTGCAGTGTAAGCATGAGGACCCAAGTTCAGACTTCTGGCTAACATGTAAAAACCAAATATAGATAGTAGCCTGAACTGTAATCCCATCAACAGAGAGGTAGAGATTTATGTATAAAGAACATTTTGCTTGCATGTATGTAAATGTGCCATCTGCATGTCTGTGGGGGCCAGAAGACATTGACTGACTCCTCTGAAGCTGGAGTTAAAGATGATTGTGAGCCACCATGCAAGTATCGGTCCCAAACCCATTCCTGCGGAGGAGCAGTCAGTGCTTAACAACGATCTCCCAACACTGACTGACCCTGTCTTAGTGGACCAAGGCAGAGAGGGACGGAGTAAGACTCCCAGCATCTTCCTGTGGCTTTGTGTCTACTGCCCCCCCGACACACTCATAAGTGTGTAATAATCAAATTTACCACCTCCCCCCAAAATGAATTTGTTCTCAGGACTAGCAAGGTGGACTCCCGAGTTACAAGCTCTGTGGCTTAGAATGGTTACTCTGTCCCAGGGATCTGTGATCACCAGGCACACACGTGGTGTGCTTATCCATATGTAAGCAAACACTCATACACACAAAAAATACAATGAGCCCAAAAAATGACTGAGTAGGATTCAGCCATAGGAAGTCGGTATCTCAGCTCCAATTTCCACAGTTTCCGTCTGGCCTAAAAGAAGCTTGTCCACTTAGACCATGATGACCCCACCTCAGAGTAATGGGCTAAGTGTATTTGGTATGCCTTCTCTTCTAACAATTCTGTGGGATATAGCACACTAAAGTAATGTCTGCCTAGGCCCTTCCATGAGAACATTTTTTGAAGGCACCACCCACCTCCCTGGAAGGGAGCATTTAGTCCCCCCTTTGCTGACAGAGCGGCTCTGCTTTCCTCTCTCTGAGAGGAACTGATGACTTCTAAGGAACTTGTTGTGAAGCAGGTCGTGGTGAGGCTAGTTTCTTGGCACCACCTGTTGCTTCTTGCTGACTAGGATTGTCTCTGTGCTGCTTGGCTTGAGGTGGTTGGGTGCATGTAATGTCAGTTATGTTTTCAGGCCAATGTTATCTATTCATGTTTCTCTAGGGGTCTGGCCGGAAGGATCCGATGGAACAGACATCAACGCACTGGTTCGATCCCACAATAGAAGAGTTATTGCGGTGGCTGATGATTTCTGTAAAGTTCATCTCTTTCAGTATCCCTGCTCCAAAGCCAAGGTCAGCTCTCTTGGTGATGTGCTGCACACCCTTGCACAGCTTCCCCCTTTGTCACGCTAGAGGATGGGCGATTCTTAGTGTCCTGTTCTGTTTCTGAGTCGGGGTCTTTTAGCCCTGAGTTCACAGCACCACTCCTGCCTTTGACTCACAGGTTCTGCCATTGCAAGAGTGCACTTCCAGGCTCTCATTCCTTTTAAAGAAATAATAAAAGAGGCCGGGCATGGTGGCGCATGCCTTTAACCCCATCACTCGGGAGGCAGAGGCAGGCGGATTTCTGAGTTGGAGGCCAACCTGGTCTACAGAGTGAGTTCCAGGACAGCCAGGGCTATACAGAGAGACCCTGTCTCGAAAAACAAACAAACAAAAAGAATAAAAGGAAGATCTTCCCTGGTCCATTCCTCAGTTCTGCTGTCTTGTAGCACAGATATAAATGAACCTGTTTTCATAATCTGACTTAATCTCCCTGGTCATTTCTATTGCTGTGAGCAGGCATGTAAAAAATGAGTTTAATTTTCCCATCTATTTTATAGGCTCCCAGTCACAAGTACAGTGCCCACAGCAGCCATGTGACCAACGTCAGTTTTACTCATAATGACAGTCACCTAATTTCAACTGGTGGGAAGGATATGAGCATCATTCAGTGGAAGCTTGTGGAAAAGTTACCTTTGCCTCAAAACGAGGTCATAACAGACACCAGTGCAACCAAACCCCCTGCCTCTTCCTTGGAAACTGCCAGGCCGTCTAACCCTCCTCCCCAACCATTCACTGGGACTGAAGAGGAAAGTAGAATGGACAGCTCCCCCACGCTTGTGGAGAACAGCCTGGAGCCGATGGCAGAGCCCAGCGAGGAACAGAGCGAGTGGGGGAGTGAAGACCTCGGTGTGGTGATCGATGAAGAGCCTGCTAGTGAGTTAGATGAGAAGCAGGGAGCAACTGAGCTGCCTGAGGAGGAGCGAAGCACAACACCCCTGTGCTGAAACCCAGGCTGCAGGGCTCCTCTGCCGCACGTGACCCCGTGATGTGATGGGGCCAGGTAGCAGGGCGGGCAGTGGTGGGGTCGCTGTGGATGGAGGTTTGTTTCCCATGAGATCGGACACTCTCTGGCAGTCCGATATGCCATCAGTGAGCTAGAGCAATCCAGGAGACTGTTTGGTAGATGTTGACAACTTAACCAAACTTGAACAGCAGGAGGAGACTGGCAGGTGAGTGTGTCCGAAACACCCACGTGTGTGAGGTGCAGTTACTGGAAACAAAACTGCAGCTGCACCCATTGGAAGAAACCTGTTCTCTGAATGCGATTTCCTCTCAACAGCTGGAGGCCTCTCAGGCATCATCGCTTGCTTGGCTGCTGGCTCAAGCTGCCAATTTTTTTCCTGATGCAAAAAATGAAAGCAGGAAAAAGTACTCTTTGTGATACTGTCCCACTCAGATGTCTAACGGGAACTTCTTAATTAAGGGGAATTTAGTGTTGCCGAGTGCGATGGTGTTGTCTTTCCGTGGGCTGTTGCATTTTCTTACACTACCCGAGATGTCCAGACGTGCTTGGTAGGAGGCTACTCTCTAGGTGCTGCCTTTCTAAGTTCTGACGAGGAACAGTCCTCAGTGGCTTGTGTACAGATTGCTTTATCCCAGAAGCAAGCCTTGGTTTGTTGAAGAGCTTTTAATGTATAGTAAACCATGATTCTGAGAGAATCGATTCTCCAAGGAGTCCTTCACTGGCCTACATTCTCTAATGTTGGGCATTCAAGGGAATAGAAGAAAACAAACCGCATGCCTTTAACAGATGAACTGTAATGATGACCTGCTAACTGTTGCTAGCCTTCAGCATTATCTGTTCCCTCACACAGTCGCTAAATGGTCAAATTGGTGCTTGAAATTCATTGGTCTAGTTGTAATTTTTATACAAATGATACCAAGAGATGTCTCTTTTACAGAAGTGTAATGGTCACAGTGCTGTGTATAGACTGCACCCCTTGCAGATGCGCGGTCTGTGGGCATTTCCTTCTGTGAGCCTTGCAGCCCTTGTATGGCTGGCTTTGGTCTGGGCAGTGCATGTGTGTTAATATACATGGGCAGGTTGGGCTTTTCTAAGTTTTGTCAGATAACTATTTTCCTAAGTATGTATTCCCTACTTCAGTGATTGACAAGTGTGCATTTCCTATGTTTGTTTATACTTTGAGTGCAGAACTATTTTTTTTAACTTCCTACATTGTTCCTACTTTTTTGTTGTTGGATTATGTAACTTTTCCTAAGTTCAGAAGTCTTAAGTGTGCAAGCGTTTATGTGATTGTGCCATTCCAGAGTGCATCAGAACTGTCATTCCCTTCCAGTACTTCTCAGGAGTAACATATCAGGTATGTCATCATTGCTTGGAACCGTGAACGAACGCTCCCGTGAACACCAAGGACACTCAACACTATTCACACGCTGTGCAGAGGGTGTGTGGAGGGACAACAGAGAGCAGTGTATCTGAGTAAGATGCACACATCGAAGTGCGTTCAGTGAAAGTCTGCGTCTAGGTATATATGTCCGTGCAGCTCTCTCCTTTTGTTTACAGCTTTTTTTAATTAAGTGGAAAAATAAAAAATAAAAAAAAAAACCTCACCTCAACATAGCTCTCTTCCAAAGAGGAGATTTCAAGCCACCTGACTTCTTCAGTTCAGTCTTTACCCAGTGTCAGAGCGCACAGCTTCAGGCACCTCTGCCCAACAGCTAGCAGTGGAGATGAAATCAAGGCCTTGCAAAGTGGATACTAGGAGATGAACAAGCAATTGGAGGAGAAGAACATGTGCTTCTTTCAGTGCCTGGAGGATGCGGCTCTCCACACGCAGGGACTTTATTTGGGGACATCTGTCACCTTTGGGGTTGCCATGTACAATGAGATTTATAATCATGATCCTCCTGGGTGGTAGTTCCAAAGACACTACTAATGTGCAGAGGGCACTCCAGCCTCGAGTGCGCACTGCTAATGTGCAGAGAGCGTTCCAGCCTCTGGTGCTGGCAACTACTGTTTCCTGTCAGTCAGATCTGTGATAATGGTTGGAAGGATGTGGGATTATGAAACTGTTTTTGTTTTGTTGTGGTTTTTTTGTTTTGTTTTTAGAAAACTTGTGAATGAAAATGAACCCAAGTGTTTCACGTGAAGATGAGCCATTTCTATCATGCATTCCGATGTCATGGCAGAAATTTTTGAAGATAAAAAAAATAAGATAATCAAAATGTTTCCTTTGCCTTTGTTTGGTCTTGGTTTCAGAGACAGTCTCGCTATGCATTCTAGGCTGGCCTTAAACTTGCGGCAATCCTCTTGCCTCAGCCTGGAAGGTTATTACAGGCATGGCCCTTGTTTTTACATGTATCCTAAGTTGGCTTCTTCTGGTACTTTCTGTGACTGTCCAGATATCACAAGGTAGAGTAGTGGAGGAGGAGACTCCAGTTGACTGCTGTTGTGGACAAACTCCTGGTAGCAAGAAACCTCAAGCCAGCAGAGGAACTTGCTTCTGAAAGATGCCCCCTGGTCAGTAGGGAACAGTGCAGCTTCCGCTTGCTTCCTCTCTGTGATGTTGCTAATGTCTAACACTGGCTGGTCCTGGTAATTACCCAGTAACCTACCTGACCTGGCTACCTCCTGTTGCTGGTGTTTGAAGGCCTGCAGTCTCCCTGTGACTCGGCAGTACACAGCCTCCGTACAAGCTGACTACAGCATTTATAGTCATGGAAATAAGGGGGAGGGGGTCTGGTAGTTATCTTAGCTCGATAACTGCACATTCACAGCTGTTCATACAGACTCAGCCATGAGAGGACTCCCTTTTTTAATCAGGTGTGGTGACAGACACCTTTAATCCCAGGGCTGGGGAAGCAGAGACAGTTCCAGTCAGTCCCTGTAAGGTCAAGGCCTGCGGGGGCTATATTACCATGACCCTTCCTCAGAAAAGGAAAGGGGAAGCCCCCATTTCAGCTGGACAGAATGCCTAGAGCATCAAAATTGAATAAGTGAAATGACTGTATAGAACAGAAACTGTAGAACAGAAACTGTAGGGGAATCTATTGACTTTTCAGAGCATTGAGGTTGCTGTGGCTACATAGTTTACAGGAGCTGTCTCCTGCTTTAGAGCAATTACATGTGTGGGGTTTTTATGGCGAGGGGTAGTTTTGAAGTTTGGTATATATATGTTTTGTTTGTTTTACTTTTGGACATTTCTCCTGGAAGCCCAGGCTGACATTAACATTGTCTCGGCCTCCTGAGTGCTTGGATTGCAGGCATGCACCACCACACGAGTGAGTGACTGCTGTGGAGGAAGACCTGCTGAAGGCTGACTGGGCCATACCCACCTCAGCCATCAGCTCCTGTGGAGGGAGCCTTAGCTGAAAAATCAAGGCAGGGCAACCAGCCCAACTTAGCAAGGGTCATGCCAGGACTGCACACTTCAGGCCCAAGACATCAGAGAAAGCCTACACAGGAACAAGGAGGTTCTAACAGGGTCAGGCTCTGATACTGCAGAGGAAATGAGAGGAACCAAGGAGGGAGCCACCTTCAGTCTCCTTGCCCAAGAGGATGCATTCCCCACACATGTTACATGCATGCTGCCACTGGTGGGCTCTGCTGCAGAAGTCTGTCCGGGACTGCCCCAAACTCACACCCAAGAGCCTAAGAACACATAGGATCCAGGTGCTTTTCCAAAAACATAGAGGCCGCAGCCTTCCCTCTGAGCTGTCAGATTCACCTTTCACAGAGCTCCTTGAGTTCTTTTCTAGCTTCACCTACCAGTCCCCATAACCGCCAGACTCTTTCAGAACAACTGTCCCATCAATGGTCGTGACCGGCCCCAGAGAGCATCATGAATTCATTAGCCTTTGAAACAGTCCCAAGTCTCATTGTTACCGTTGGATATACCAGGAACAGAAGAGCCCAGTAACATAGATGACCAGTGGCCACCACTTGATGGCTCTGTCCATGCAGCCAGCTCCTTTGCTCCCACCTCCAGATTACACTAAGATTACACTAAGATGGGCAGTTGCTCCTAAGAGACACTAGATGGGTTAGCCAGCTAAAGACAATTTTGAAGAACCCTGTAAAGAAGAGGGCAGACTAGTGATGGCCAGGGGCATGAAGGTGAGCTGGTATTATGACCAAGTCACAGGGACCCCAAAGGCCACCAAGGAGCCAATGATACAAACACATAAGGGCTTTTTTTACGAGCTCATGGGCAAGGTCTTTCACCATCCCTGTCTCTGCGGGTCAGAGTCTAGGAGTGCAGGGTACTTACTGGTAGTTGTAGCAGTTCAGTGGCCATGGAAAACTGGGTTTACCTGAAAGGGGGGCTGTTAATAAGGGATGGGGTGCAAAAGAAGGATGAAACCAAGACAAAGGTTCTGATCAAGGGTCCAGGTTTAATATTCAGCACTGTGTTTATATAGGGAGAACACACAGACCCATTCTTTGTTCTAGCTGGATGGTGTTACAAAGCAAGCTCAGTGGGCAGTCTGCTCCTCTTAAGTTCCTGTAGGAAACTGTAGGAGCCGAGAGGCGGACTCCACCCAGGTCATGTAATCCAATCTAGTAAGCACTCAAGGTCTGTTTAGCCTGCTCAAGGCTGGGGGAAGGGCACAGGTAGTTACAACAAGCTTGGAGAATTTCTATACGGGTCAGCAAGTAAATGTTTTAAAAAATTGCTGGGGCTGGCGAGATGGCTCAGCAGTTAAGAGTGCTGACTGCTCTTCCGAAGGTCCTGAGTTCAAATACCAGCAACCACGTGGTGGCTCACAACCACCCGTAATGAAATCTGATGCCTCCTCACCAGGCAGTGGTGGAGGATGCCTTCTGGAGTGTCTGAAGACAGCTACAGTGTTCTTACATATAATAAGTCTTTTTTTTAAAAATTGCATTTCTGGTGTAATCTGCAGGAACTGAACATGGGCAGAACCACGTGACAAACCGGATGGCTAGGTTACACATGCTCTGCAGGATCTTATCTGTATGTACCTTGACCCTGCTATTGGGATATGTGCTCAAGAGGACTTTGTGGTTTTCTTCCTGGAACTGGAGTTTAGCCCCTGATCTTGCACAAAATGGAGTTTTTTCAAAAACGGAGTTAGTTGGGCTTTTTTATACTGGGACTACAAAAGAGTGGTACCAGTCGGGTGGAGGTAGCACACGCCTTTAATCCCAGCACTTGGGAGGCAGAGAGAGGCAGGCAGATTTCTGAGTTCGAGGCCATCCTGGTCTACAGAGTGAGTTCCAGGACAGCCAGGGCTACACAGTGAGTTCCAGGACAGCCAGGGCTACACAGTGAGTTCCAGGACAGCCAGGGCTACACAGAGAAACCCTGTCTCCTCTCTGCGCTACTCCCTTAGATAGCTTCCCTTTCCTCTCTCTTGTGAGAGTTGGGCAGATCCTAGTCTGTCAAATCTTTCTCTGGTTCATTGTTTTTTCTGACTAGACGTCACTTTCAAAAATGGGTGCTTCCTTATACAAACTAGCTTTACCTCCACTGTTTGAGATTAAAGGTGTGTGCCAAGAGCTAAGGCACACCACAGCTAGAAACAAAGCGGGTTTTTGTTGTTTGGTTGGTAGGTTGGTTTTGTTTTGTTTTTGTTTTTGTTTTTTTCAGTAAACATCATCTTGGAGTTCACAGTGCGATCCTGCATTACATTAGTGGGGCCCTTTTAAAACAAAACCGGGGAGATTGTCTCGTGTAGTCAGGTTGACGCCAAGCTTGTTCTGTAGCTGAAAACAACATGAAAGAGCCTTGTGCTCCCACTGTTCAGTGGGCGCTGAGCTCACAGGCACGTGCTACCAACCACAGGCCTTCTACATGCTTGGCAAGACTTTCTACCAACTAACTGAACTGCACTGACAGCAAAGCCCTTCCATGCCTCTCTGACCCCCGTGTGTCTCTGACCTTGTGCACTGAAGTGCCCTACCCCAGGTCAGATGGCTTGGTGAAACTGGGTGCCATCTGTTGCTTTCCTGCCTGGCTTTGCCATCACAGGTGTCTCAGAGAATTTCTTGCCATAATGGCATCACAAAGGGGTCTAGGAGGTGAACTTCTGAGGTATGACACAGGTCACTGGTGGCAACTGAAGCCCTCTGACCTCATCTGGTCCGTTCCAGTGATACACATTAACTTGTTCTCATCCAAAATGCTTGGGGCCAGAAGTATTTAAAGGTTCAGGTTCTCTTGGGGTTTTTTGTTTGCATACACATAATGAAATATCAATGGATGAGATTCGAGACTAAACTTCTATATACACAGCTGGAAAGTAATTTTATACCTTAAATGTCTGCATCTTGAGTATGGCCTGTCACGTTTGGTCAGGCATGGATGGAGCCTTCCCCCCACTGGTGGCATCATCGTAGGTAGTACTCAAGAAGTTAGAAGTTTCGGAACATTTCAGATTTGCCCAGTCTGGAGCAGTTCCCACTTTCTGCCACAAATGGAGGGGACATGGCCATGGTTGTGCCATGCCACTAGTGAGGCGAGACATCCTTTCTCTTCCCTGTACCTGTTTTGCTCCAAGAGGCACTGTCCACTTCTTATTCTTGGAACCGTCTCCTAAAGCCACCCCTGGCCCTGCTTTCCTAAGTGCCTGGGCTGAGCCATCTTCCTTTTTTGAGAACTAATCAAATGAAGGAGGAAGAAGGATGAGCAGCCTCATGAGGCTCTGCATCACTGAAAAGAGACTGCCAGCTTTCCCCCAAGTGACTGTGTTGCAGGAATAAAATCTGTTTTCATGTGACCTACTGTTCACTGCCCCAGTGTATCTCATCACCAGAATCATTAGCAAAAATGTTTGCTGGGCCTTGACATTTTCCATTTAGAAGAGGAATTAATTCTGAACAGAGCCGAGAATCCCCTTAGTAGGAAGAGACACAATCCCAGAATCCTCCACCCCCAGATAGTAGATCAGCCCTCTGCCTGGGGGTGGATGAGGAATCTGACAGAAAAATCTAACCAGTCCCACCATTATGTCATGCCGTTGCTGTCTGTAGAAATCACTAGATCTCTGTCACCAAGTGAGCCTTCTGACCATAGTGACAGAGACCCAGCTTCAGCTGCAGTAATTACTTGGACCCTGTAGAAGTATTGCCTGTGGTAGATGGAGGTGCTTCCTCAGCTTCTGGCCCCATGAGAAAAGAGCAATAAAGAAAGTTTGGGGCTCTGCCTTGGTCTGCTCAGGCAAGGCCCGGCCTCTGTGGCCATGAATGAATGGCATTAGGGACCTGAAAAGCTGTCCCCTTGGGAGCACAACAGTGTCTGTCCTGGACAAGCAACGGGACACGTTGTTAGGAACTCCAGGAGAGGCCACAGCTGGCTCCAGTAATGAAGCTGCCATTCACAGTCAACAAAGCTGAAGTCATTTCCCTGGGAAACACATTAAGATAGAAGAGTTTATTAAATCATAGTAGTCGATTCCCTTTTTTTTGTTAAACATTAACGAAGTTAAACACCGAGATCTGTCTAAGGAGGCGCTGAGGAAGCCAGATACAACACACAGGAGACTTCATGGATACACCTTCTCCCTGCGGATCTCAGCAACTGCTTGCCCACACTTTCTTTCCTCGGACCATATGCAGTTTAAACAGTGACACCTCTTCCATTCTAAGGCCTTGGCCCCACCTCTGTCTGGAGAGCTGGGGGGGGGGGTCACACCAGGCCGGATCATCACTCCATGAGCTCTGGAGGCAGAGAAAAGGTCCCCATTCTGTCTCTACTACCCCACAACAGAATCAACGATGGCAGTGTAGTGTGTGCCTTGGAGGGCACTGGCTATGGGGATGGAACAAGTCCCTCAGCACAGAGTTGGGGGTACCTATCCCCAGGTAACCCCAGATTTGCTTACTGAAGACCTGCAGAAAAGGACAGATAGGGGCGCCCCAGGAAGAAGCACAGAAGACGACTTGTGGAGAGACATCGTAGGGAGCCAGAGAATCGACGAGGAAAGTTGAGCCAAGGCTTCACAACCCAACATCTGGATCAGCTGGTAGCACTGTTGTGCACTCAAGCTTCCGAGCATGGAGACAGAGGCAGAACTGGATCCTCCGATAGAGTCAGGCTGCTTGCTCCAGTCACCAACCTCAGGCCACTCTGAGGTTCCTCCGGACCTAAGGCACCAGAAGCCAGGGAGGGAGAGGAGACACTCCGGCAACTTGTTCTTCACCCTGTGCACCACCCACATACACATAATCATTCATTTTAAAAGCCTACCACATATAGCTGCCTTCCTGAGCCACTGTACCAGGACTCAGGATCTCAGCAGCCGAGAAGGGCCAGTGTTTCATGGGCCTCATGAGTTCTAGGGGCCTGGAGCTCACCTTGAGGAACCCTGTGTTGGCATGAGTTATAACACATTGGATCTATAATCAACTGGAAAGAGACGGAAGTAAACTGTGCTTGATAACCAGGAGTCCCGCGGTGGGCGCACAGAAGCTCCTGTGTCTTCGGCTGTGGACACTACATCCAGCCCCCAGACCCCAGGCAAGGTCACCAGCATTCAAGAATGAGCACTCATAAAGGCTCAGAGTGAGCAAGGCGTGCCTCGAACCACACAGCATCCTCTCCATCTGACCTCACAGGGCTTCCTAGACCACCACTAGGCTTGCCTAGGCCACCTCAGCTCTCCCTTCACTTTACCTTAGCCTCTCCCGACACCCCCATGGCCTCAGTCCACGAAGCCCAGTTCTCCCCAGTGTCCGTGAGCAAGTCCCAAAGATGGGAGCTTCAGGCAGCTGGGCATGTACAAAGTTAGAAAACCATTTCCCAAGAACTACTTCAAGGAAGAGATGACACAGCCCCCAAGTATAAACAAAGGCTCCTCTGTCTGTACGATTCTGCCTTAATTAGAATGGCAAGTCATTGAGAGCAATTTAATGTTGGTTCATGAAAGGTTAATGAGATTCATGCTTTGGAAGTGTTGAATACAACACAGACTTAACCAGAAACACAAATCTAACCTTTATTCTCTTTAATTATTCGGTCAGAATAATTTCCTTGGAGCTGGTTTAGTCTCAAGATGGTTCTAATTAAACACCAGTGAACTTTGAAATCAACATCAACTCATTCAGATGCAACTCAATTTTCAAATTAATCTGCTGTGTAACCTGGAGGGTTGGTGGCCTGGTGGGGGAGGGGAGAGGGAGGAAGAGCTTTGAACCACTAGGGTATGCTTGGCTTCAGTCTCCAGTGGCAGAACCCTTCTAGAACCCTCACTTGTACCATACCAAATACAGGCTGGGCTAACCTGTGCCATCAGGTTTGTGGCTCCTGGCCCTGCAGTCCCCACACTCCCTTTGGTTCAACATCTGTCTACTGCCTCCCCTAAACTCAATCCATACCCCCTTTCCTCTTTCCCTCCTTCCCCATTCCCTTATTTCTTCTGCCCTCCTCCACCATCACCCATCTCTGCCCTCCCTCTCTCTTCATCTCAGAGTCTAGCTAGCTGTGCTCTGCATTTTCACAGCTTTTTCCCACTGATGGGAAGCAAGGCCACCATTTCCCATGACCTATGGTGGCTTCAGCTGTGTTCCTACAGAAGGTGACATGTGCAGTGACCAGAGATTCCAATCTGGCAAGTACGTGTTGGGGCTGGGTGGAAGGCCTGTCCTTTGGCCCAGAAGCAAAGCCATGTGATCATGACAAATATCAGTGACCACAGAAAAGGCTGAGGCGAGGGAAGGCAGCGCCCTGGGTGGGCTGTTCAGAACACGAGGAAAAAGATGTTATCTGAGGAATGCTTCTAGACACCCTGCGTGGCCCTTGTGGGCCATTAGTGTTTTGCAACAGTCCCCTAGGCAATCCTGTAACAGACTTTGGAACAGAACAAGCAGAACAAAGCCGGAGGCAATGCCACCTTCCAAGCCACACACAGACCAGAATGACAGCAGCCAGCGGCAGAGAACTATATTTCATCCAGTCCCTTCCTAACATAGAAGAATCTAATGCAACCCGACTTCCCCAGCACACGAGCCCAAGGCTTCCCCCCATCAGGTAGGTTTCCCCCACAGACTGTATGTAGCCTTCTGTGAGCAAACCCCCTCGGGCATTTGATACTCCACACACCAGCACTACAAGCACCCACACACAAGACCCCCTACAGGGTGGGTTCTGGCCATGTGTTCTCAGAAGCCCACAGCTGAAAACAGGCCCAGAAATTATTTTTAAGGACACTTCTTTCCATCCGTCTCTGGGATTGCTTATCTAAGGCTGCCATCTGGCTCACTTCTGAGGCTCAAGCATTCGGTAGGTCAGGGAAGCAGAAAAGGAGCAAGAATAGACCAGTGAGCCTGGTGGGAGGTGCACCAAGGATAAAAAGACTACACTGTGGTCAGGGTCGGGCTGGACGGCTGTATAGAACAGGAGCAGGAAGCCCCTAAGCCAGGTTCCCAGGCTGCTCAACCGTAGGAAGGGTAATAGAAGCTGAGGACTCAAAAGTATTGCCTTCCTGTGTCAAGCAAAAGGAACCGAAAGACAAATTTAAAATTCTATACATGTGAGTATTTATATGTGTGTATTCATAGGTTATGTGTATGTGGGTATTTACATGTATGTATTCTCTAGACGTGGATATTCATATGTGTGCATTCGTAGGTTATGTGTATGTGGGTATTTACATGTATGCATTCTCTATACATGTGGATATTTGTGTTTTCATAGGTTATGTGTATGTGGGTATTGATATATATGTATTTGTAGGTTATGAAAACTAGATGGAATCATGAGAAGGGAAGAGAGAGCTTAAGTGAGGGACAAATAGGGTAATGAAGATATGTGATGGGATGAAGGATGCATAATGGGAGGGGCTAAGACTAGCTGCTCTTCATCGGACTGAGACTCAGTTCCCTGTATCCACATGGAGGTTCCTAGCCATCTGCAATTCCAGTCCTGGGGGATCTGACGCCCTCTTCTGGCCTCTTCCAGCAACAGGCTCGTATATAGTGCACATACACACAAACACATGCATGCACTCATATACATAAATACTTTTTTTTAAAAAAGAAAGTATATGTGGGAGCTAACTAGAGGAAGGACCAGCTGAAGTTAAAGGGGAAGGAAGGAGGAGGCAGTGTATGACCTATGTGGTAGTTGAATGAAAATGGCCCCAGAAGCCCATAGAGAGTGACATTATTAAGAGATGTAGCCCTGTTGGGGTAGGTGTGGCTTTGTTGGAGGAAGTGTGTCCCTGGAGATGGGCTTTGAGGTCACAGAAGCTCAAGCCTGGCCAGTGTGTCACTCTCTTCCTTTCTGCTGCATGTGGATCCATATGTGGGGACTCTCAGCTCCTGCAGCATGTCACCATGCCTGCCCACATGTCACCATGCGTGCCTGCATGTCACCATGCTTCCCACCTTGATGATAATGGATTAAAAAAACAAACAAACAAACAAATAAATCTGAATGGTAAGCCAGCCCCAATTAAATGTTTTCCTTTATTAGAGTTGCCTTGGTCACGGTGTCTCTTACAGCAAAGGAAACCCCAAGACAATGCCATAATGAAGCCCACAGCCCAAGATTTTTTTTTAAAGATTTATTTATTTATTTATTATGTGTAAGTGCACTGCAGCTGTCTTCAGACACTCCAGAAGAGGATATCAGATCTTGTTACGGATGGTTATGAGCCACCATGTGGTTGCTGGGATTTGAACTCCAGACCTTCGGAAAAGCAGTCAGGCACTCTTACCCACTGAGCCATCTCACCATCCCACAGCCCAAGATTTTAGGGTCAACTTAAAACTTTGCCATCTTTTAAGGGTACCCTTGCTTGGACACCCATGGGGTCTTAATACATCCTGGAACTGAAGTGGGAAAAATACCACTTGAAAAGTGAAGGCCACATTGAAGAGTTGGTTAGCATCTAGCCTAACATATGACCTGGGGAAAGAGTCAAGAGACTGAAGGTCCAAACTCTGTTAAGGAGCAGCTCATCCGACAGCAATGAGAGAACCTTGTCTGGGAGCCCAGCAACCAACCTGGCAAGAAGCCAAAGCTTGTGGAGTGGCTCTGAGCCTATAATTAGGAACAAGAACGGGAAGCATCCATCCTGCTTTGGTCCTGTGTCCTCAGATTGCCGACTGCTCAGTGAAGACCCCCGATAGGCCAATAAGGCGTCCTAGACTGGGACTTAGAGCTGGGTTCTGCTGGCTGGACAGCCATTTCCACACGTGAGAGATGAGAAAGAGAGCCCAGCCTGCTGACAGAGCATCAGCTAGCGGCACAGCCAAGGCACACCACAAGGGACAACTGCCTTATCCGGAACACAGCCCTTATGGCATTGGGTATGACGGATTTACTGACACAGGTGACACTAGAGATTGTCCATGAAGAAGTCAGCTCAAGGAGCTAGTGACCCTTTCAGCAACATCGAGCAGCTCTCCAGAGTCGAGTCGACAAAGCATGGAAATGTTCACGAAAGCAGAAACACAACTTAGCTCTCCACGAGAAAGTGAATTCAAAACATTAAAGACAGTCAATGTCACTAACTACAATAAGAGGGCAATTTAAACCACAAAGACGTTTTACTATATCTCACATTGGTAAACATCCAAAAGGGAAATGCTGTACTGGCAAAGAGGGTCAGGAATTCTCATGACCTAGACATGAACCAGCCCCATCTCTCGGCCCGAGACCTCGCTTCCAGAAGTCATGCCTCTGATGTGTGTTCATCGGTGTAGCAGACACCAGCCAGAGAAGGTGGTGCAGGGCTAACGAGAAAACCCAAGACCTGCATGTTTGGTTACTTTTCTGATGCTATGAGATGCCATGACCAAAAGCAACTTAGGGGGCAGAGTGGTTTATTACATCTAACATGTTGAAGTCCATGATCAAGGGGAGCCAGGGCAGGAGCTGATGTGGAGGCAGTAGAGGCCTACTACTCACTGCCTTGCTCCTCCCAGCTTTCTCAGTCTGCCTGCACACAATCTGAACCATCTGCTCAGGGATGGTACCAACTCACAGTGTGTGGGACCCTCACACCAATCATTTATCAAGCAAATGGCCCACAGGCCAGTCTGATGAAGGCATTTTTTTTTTCAATTGAGGGTCTCTCTTCCGAGATGACTCTAGTTTAAATAAGTAAATAAATAAATGAAATGAAAAAAATAACCAGCACACAATGAGGAGACTAAAGAAAACTGTGATGCATTCGAAAAATGGGGTACAGTCAAGACCACTCTCTAGGTTCGAAGTCAAACCTGAGAGGTACGGTAGCAGTTAGGCAAAAACTAAACAGACAAGATAAATGCATTCACACATATGCACAGCCAACACCTAGTGGCAAGCCAAAGAGAAAAGGAGACAATACAAGATCCACGCGGAGACCATCTTCTGTTGGCCGGTGGAAAGAGTGTCAAACTGAGCTACAGCTGAGCATCAGAATGAATGAACAGATGACTCTCAGAGAATGAAAAAGAAGTTACAGTAAAATCCCTACATGTTCACTGTCACAGGGAATGTACACTGCAACCATGTAGCAGGGGCAACAGCATAGGAACTCACTTTAATTGTTTTTAAAATGTGCCTGTGTGTGTGCGCATGTGAGCACAGTGCCTGCAGAGGCCAGAAGAGGGCGTCTGATCACCTGGAACTGAAATGATAGGTGCTTTGTGAGCCACCTGATTGGATGCTGGCAACCAACTCTGGTCCTCTGCAGGAGTAGTAAATGTTCTTAATTACTGAGCTGTCTCTCAGAAAAAAACCCTTCTTAAAAGGTGACTTACGTGTATTTTATATGTATGAATGTTTTGCCTGATGTCTGTGGAAGCCAGAAGAGGGCATCAGATCCCTGGGAACTGGAATTAAGATTCTCTGTGAGCTGCCACATGGGGCTTTGTAACTGTAGGTTTTTCACCCAAGCCTGAGTTCCTGAATAATGACTTGGGGGGGGGGAGGCTATTTATGAATAAACACCTATACCATAGCTTTGGCTCATTCCCCTGTAACTTATAGAACCCACTTAAAGTATGTCTACCACATGGCTCCCTTAGTTTCCTGTGTCTGGCTTCCTCAGAATCAGGGCAAATCTCCCACCTCTGATTATCTCCCAGAGTTCCAGTCTCTCTACCAGAACTCCCACCTCCTACTTCCTGCCTTCAGGCTTTATTGACAGTTGATGCTTCCACATAATGCACAAGAGATTATCCCTACAGGGCTTAGGAACCAAACCTGGAAGTCCTCTGGGGAAAGACAATATGCATTTTTAACACTAAGCCACCTCTCCTGCCCCAGAAAAAAAAAAAAACACATTTTGCAATTGCTTTAGTAACAATTCGGTCAAAATTCGCTAGAGATCACTAACAACCTGGTTGCTTGAGCATCCGAGCACAGGGTTGTGCCATCTCACATCCCCACAGACAATTTACAATCACAGAGGGAAAAAATTATCTTTGGGGCTCAGAAATCTGTCCAATAACACTGTAAGGAAATGTCCGCTTTCAATCACCAAAACTATAACAAGAACTACCTAATAAGTATGCAAGCTAGGTGTGGTGGCACATGCCTTAATCCCAGCACTCGGGAGGCAGAGGCAGGCAGATTTCTGAGTTCGAGGCCAGCCTGGTCTGCAAAGTGAGTTCCAGGACAGCCAGGGCTATACAGAGAAACCCTGTCTCGAAAAAAAAAACAAAGCAAAACAAACCAAAAAAAGTAGGAAATGCATCCTTTATGAGGGGAGACCATCAAACAAATTCAAGTGGACAGTTGTCCCACAAACAACTTCCCTGGGCTCCTGGGTAACTGTCAGGACACTGGAGAGCCAGTTCGGATTAAAAGAGACTAAGCGGATCTATGAAAATTACAGTTTTAACCGGACCCTGAATTATAAAACAAAAATTCTTACCAACTGGGAGTGCAGGCGCTGCTCCATGCTGTCTTTCAGGCGTGACAGGGCTGTTGCTCAGTTGCTAAACTTCCTTCGCAGACGGAGGGTGAACTAATATCTCCTTCTCTTCTCGATGAGTTTCTTGGGCTTCCTAACAGAGCGTACATAGGTAAGGGGTTACTGCAGGGCTTGTGAGTTGTGGCTACTCCTTTCTCAAAAATGCTGCATTCGGAAAGCCTTTAGTTAGGAGGGACGAGCGCTTTCCCGTGGCTACACAGGAGGAACTTCCCCTCCCCAACCTCCTGAACCTAGATAGTCTAGCTCTTCCCTGGGTGTGAGCAATTAAGGCAGATTTGCATCCGGAGCAGCTGGGTACTCAGGTAAGAGGCTGTGACCTTCCCCACCCTTCCACAGATGTAAACAGGCACCGAGTCCAGCTGGAACACTACTTTTGTAAGTGGGAGTAGTTGGACACCCCAAGATGTTGGTTGCTTGAACTCCCTCTTGAACTCCCCTAAGTTAGACATATTAATTAATTAATGCTCCATCATTCAGAAACAGGAGCTCATGATGCTCTGCCCCCACCTTGCGATTTATAAACAGTCGACAGTGGCCAGAAGGAAAGGACCTGAGTTGCCTCCCTCGGGATATATTGGCAGCTTAATGTAAGGAAATGTGAGGGGATTCAGTCATAGATAGACTGGCTCATGTAGGTCATTAGGGACACTTGGCTAGATCTGGCTGAGGGCCCCATGAATTTCATGCCCTAGAAGACATGTACGAGCGGGGCAGTGGTGGTGCACGCCTTTAATCCCAGCACTTGGGAGGCAGAGGCAGGTGGATTTCTGAGTTCGAAGCCAGCCTGGTCTGCAAAGTGAGTTCCAGGACAGCCAGGGCTACACAGAGAAACCCTGTCTCAAAACCCTCATGTACCACCCAAAATAAGTCAATTCAGCAGGGACTTGGGCACTAGTGTAGGACTTAAGTGGCTTTCCTGAGCCCCATAGTGGGCCATAGTCTTTACAAGGTATAACTGACTTGGGAGGGTTAACAACATTAGGTATGCATTAGGATGGTTTACATTAGTCTGTGTATCAGGTTCATCGAGTACGAAAACAATCAGGAGAGTATGAGAAACAAGAAAGGCAGACATGGGGGGGGGGCTGAGTCACCTGAAAGCAATGTGTTAGTATTGGAGTATGGCGTGGGTCTCTATGGAGAAAAACCAGCAGAAGCCAAAGTCGGTGTTTATGAGTCCCTGGGAGACCTTAAAGGTTGAGCAAAGGTTTAAGGAGTACAAGTGACCCAGCAGTGCAGATAAAACACACTAAATCTGCCCCAGCACCTGCCAGATCACCACCAATGCCTGCTGTGCACTCAGGCACGGCCTAGTACTTTCTGGAGGCCAGACACCCCCTCTTTGTCTTTGGGTACACCCTGACTGGGACACTTTTGACTGAACAAGTCCTTCAGCTGAAGCTGGCTCCATCTGCTGTGTGACTGTCACTCCCAGAGGGGGTTGACTTGCCTTTACTTTGCTCAATAAGATTTGGGGTCACTAAGCTAGAGATGACTTTGTCTCTGGGTGACCTCCATGCACATGTTCTTGTGCTGTTCCCCCGATTTTGTTTACGGTAGGGTTGTAAGACCTCAACTCTCAATGGTACTTATCTGGAGATGGCCACGAGTGAGACACTGAGATGCAGATCGAGGTTTCAAAAGCAAGAGGTTTATTTTCTGGTGCGTCAGGATCAACCCTCAATCAGTCCCTCGAGGCGAGTGACAAGAAAGCAATGAGGAATGGCTATTACAAGCTATTAGGGACACAGGTTACATTGGCAAGGTTATAGTTTAAACTTATTGGCTAAGCATATTGACCTTTAGATCTATTGGCTAGCAAGCATGACACGCATTTGAACTCTACCTGGGACTTTCCAGAGGGTCAGGGGACTATTAGTACATTCTGAGATTTTTTTTTTTTTTTTTTACTCAAGAATGTTCATGTGGGTGGAGAATGGAACTTGGCCTAGCCTTACTCCAGGAGAGAGGGGGAAGCTGTAAGAAGGAATGGGACTGGAAAACCCCTTAGGGTCCCCCCTTTTCCTTGCACAAGCTCAGGGGTCTTGGGTAACTAACTCATATTGTTCAGGTCCTGTATTCAGAGTCTCGTACTGTTGGCACAGGACCATCAGCTGCACTGCTCCTATTCTCTTTTATGAAGGCTGTACGGTTGTTCAGTATGCAGGGTCCGAAGGTCAACAATAGCAGAACAATTAGGGGCCCTAACAAGAAGGATATGAGGGTGTTTAGCCAAGGGTAGGAGTTAAACCAAGACTCAAACCCACCCTGACTCTGTTCTCTCTTCCGCTTGGCTAGCCCTTCTCTCACCTTGGCTATTGAACCCTTAACCACCCCTGGAATGGTCTCCACGGACTTCCCGATGTTTCACACCCCCAAGTAGCACAGAAAAGGTGGTTAAACCCCCAACATTGCTGCTGGCTTCTCCCATCTCAGGAGCACACATATATGGGGGTTTCTCCCAGGACACTCCTCAACTTTGGGTGTCTGCACCCTAGGCCCCACCCTCCAAGGCCACTTCTGGGACACAGTTTAGATTCACAAGTCCCTCATCCCCCACATTTGGGTAATCCCTCCCACCGTGTCTCTAGGGTGGGGATATCCCAGGAGTCAAGGCCCACCAGTAACTTACAGAGATCAAAGACAAGGTCTGGCCACGAGGTATAAGGCGGTGTGTTCCTCTGTAGTGGACCAAGCTACACCCCCAGTGGCTGAGGGTACTCGCCAAGTCCCATTGTTAGGGTTGTGGGGCTGCTGAGGCTCAGAGCCGGAAAGATACACCACAGCCATCTCATGTTTTCTTTGGTCTTGCAGAAGGGGGTTGCTTGGGTGTCTGGCTGCTCTCCAGTTGGCATCAGGTGCAGGCGCTAGTCTGACATGAGTTACGTGAACCCGGGCAGTTACTCCATCCACATTAACAGAGGTCAGGTGGTCAACAACACAAGAACGGCCCTTTCCACTTTGCTTCTAAGTTTTTAGCACGATGTCTCTTAACATATACCCAGTCTCCAACTTGCTACTAGTGTGGAACCTGCCCCAGGTACACAGGGCACTAAGTTTAGACCACAGTTCCTGGTGGCTGATCTGGAAAGCTTGCCATCAAGCCATAAGATCCTTGTCAGCCTGAAAAGTCACTTGGGGTGTGTGTGTGGGGTTGTCAAGAGCCAGATCAAGGGAGTTGGGGTCCCATGCAGGATCTCAAAAGGGGTCAGGTTAAAATGGTGGGGGTGTCCCAAGGCCAGGGAAAGAAGCACCACCCAGTCAGCGCCAGTCTCCAAGGACAATTTAGTTAAGGTCTCTTTTTTAGGGTTCTGTTCATTCTACCTGCCCTGAGCTCTGGGGATGGTACATACAACAGAGCTTCCAATTAGTCCCCAATATCTCTGCCAATCCCTGGCTTACCTTAGAGATAAAAGCAGGACCATTGTCCCATCCAATTACCTTGGGCACTCTAAACCTCAGGAAAATTTCCTCTGATATCTTCTTGGCTATTGTGGTAGCTCTTTCCTGCTTGGTGGGGAAAGCCCCAACCCATCCAGAAAAAGTATCCACAAACAGTCGAAGGTATTTGTAATCATATTTTCCTGGCTTAACTTCTATAAAATCGACCTCCCAATATACTCCAGGCCCTTCTCCCCTAGGTCTTTTGCCCTGTTAACTCTTGGCCACATAAGCAGTCACTTGCTGGCATAGCTTACTCTGTTCTACTGTCTCTCTGGTACAAAACCCGAGGTCCATTATATATACTTTAAATCCCTAACTGCTTGGACAAGCTTTTTATCCCCCAAATGAATCCATCTGTGTATTTGGCCTAGTAAGCCTTTTGCTTGCTTTCTGGGGAGTGTAGTTCTCCCTTCTGGTGTGTGCCATTGTCCTTCCTTCTCTAGGTAATAGTTGGTAGGGTGGCTAGCAATCTGAGTCCTTTCTTCTTCCATATCCAGTCCCATTCCCCACCGGGTGTCTCTTGCAGCCCCATAACTGGGATAGGTTCCTGCATAACCACTTTTCAAGCCACTTGATCTGCTATAAGCTAGCCCTAATTGAATGTTGTCCTTTACAAGAGTTGCCTTGGTCATGGTGTCTCTTCACAGCAACGGAAACCCTAACTAAGACACCTGGGGAGATCAGAGTGGCTGAGGAAGTGACTGTAGTTTATTTTGCTCAGTGGATAAATATGTTTATGAAACTGCCTTCTAAACGTGTTTATACCCCTAGACTAGTGCTGAACAGCTTCGGCTAAAGAAGCTTCTATTTGAAGTGGGTGCTTATTGGAGACACAGAACTGGTCAAAGTGCTAAGAATAAGTGGAAAAGAGTAAGAATTTTCTGTTCTAAAGAGGGCATTTGTTACATACCCCCAAAGTCTCAAAGAACACCTAAGAGGGTGCAGAAAGAATGAGTGCTGTGAGATGGGGTATGTTGGTATTGTCTGGACTCCTCCCCACCATCACCTGGCAATAGCCAGGTAGACCTAGCCCTATAAAAGGGGCTGCTTGGCCCACTCCTCGCTCTCTTATGCTCTTGCCCCCTTGTTCCTCATTCCTTCCCCCTCTCTCCACGTGGTCATGGCCGGCCTCTACTTCTCTACTCTCTCTTCTCTCTGTCTCTGCTACTCTTAACTCCCCTTCCCATGCCCCAAATAAACTTTATACTATACCACTGTGTGGCTGGTCTCTCGGTGGGAAGGGATACCTAGGCATGGGCCCACTGAGGCACCCCCTTCCCCAACACCCCGCCAGTATCTTAACAGCTCTTTCTCTTTTTATGATCACAACAGGGCATTTTCTTGAACTCCCAGCAACTGTGATCTCCCCCCAACAAAATGCACAAGAGTGGGTACAGAGTTTTCATCACGGAAGTGAGGAGGGGTTTGTGAGACACTGCCCCTCCCACAGACTTACAAGGAGTTAAGGTTGCTGAGGGAGATTTTTTTTTTTTCCTTTTGGAAACAGAATTTTACCAAGCTGGGGATTAAACCTAGGGCTGGGGATTAAACTTGTGCATGCTAAGTGTCTTAGTGTTTTACTGCTGTGGAGAGACAGGCATGCGTTTGAGATAGGGTTTGTGTGGCTTTGGCTGTCCTGGAACTCATAGACCAGGCTGGCCTCAAACTCAAGATTTGCCTGCCTCTGCCTCTTGAGTGATGGGACTAAAGGTGTGTGCCACCACTTCCCAGCTATTGGGACCATTACCACCATACTAGGCAAGTACCTTACCAAGCATCCTGGCTAGTTTCATGCCAACTTGATACAAGCTAGAGACACTTGGGTTGAGGGGTTCTCAGTTGAGAAAACGACTCCCAAGATGTGTCTGTCAGCAAGCCTCTGGTGTATTTTCTGGATTAGTATGATGATCGATGTGAGAGGGCCTAACAGCCTCTGGGTAGTATGTCCCCTGAGCAGGTGGTCCTGGTTGTTATAAGCAAACTGAGCAAGCCATGAGAGGTAAGTCCACTAGAAGTGCTCCTCCAGGGCAGGGCCTCTGCACCAACCAGCTCCTGCCTCCAGGTTCCTGCCATCTTCCCTGGATGATGGATTGTAAAATTTTAAGATAAAATAAACCCTTTTCCTCTTTGAGGTACTTTGGACCACACTGCTTTATCATGGCAATAGAAACCCCAACAAAGGCAGAAATTGGTATCAGGAGTGGGGTATTGCTGTAACAGATCTAATCATATATATGGTTTTGGGAAGGACTGAGAATTTTGGAACTTTGGGCTAGAAAAGCTCTTTAGTATTCAGAGCTGTCGTGGGCACTAAGAAGATAATGCTGAGAGCGATGTGGATAGCAGAGGACTGGCTTGTGGGCTTCCTATCAAGGCCAATCAGGAGCTACTTTGCCTTAATAACCACCATAGTGAAACTTCTGCTTTGCTGGTCAGTTGGGGCTGAAGATCCAGCTGACTGAGAGACTAGCATCACAGAAGGAAAATGTTTTAAAAGCTTCCTCAGGGTCAGCACACAGAAGCTGTAGTCTGAAGGCAGCCATTGCTGCACCTTGTGCTACCACCCAAACTTGGCAATATCTAAGTTTCTGGGTGGTACTTGTTTTGAAGGCATGAAGGGATTGTGGAGAGCAACTGAGGCTTGGCATTATGAGAGGCCAGATGTCATTGGTGTAGGTACAGCATCAGGAGCAGTGGAAACCCCAGGATAGAAAGGACAAAGGTTGAAGCTTGGCAACACATGTCCAAGTTAGTCCCTGAAGAGAACCCAGGAGAGATTACTGTGACATTGGAGCCCAGCTACAGTGGAAAACCCAGCATTTTGGAGATGTCAGTGCCTTGGAACCACTACCAAATACTATTGCAGGTATGGTATAGAGCCAGTCAGAGCCTTGGAAATAAGCTGTGCTTTAAATGGCAGAGCCAGAAAAATAAAAATACCTAGGTCCTTGGGAGCCCAAGATTGTCAATAAATTCCAGACACTGGACAGAATTATCTGCACTGCTGTATCTGGTCTTGCCTTGATTTAGATGTTCACTGTGCCAAAGGAGCTCACAGTAGAAACCTTGGAATGTGAAAGAAACTGGATATTTTGAAGATTAAATCTATTTGTTGATGTATTAGTTAGGGTTTTACTGCTGTGAACAGACACCATGACCAAGGCAAGTCTTATAAAAACAACATTTAATTGGGGCTGGCTTACAGGCTCAGAGGTTCAGTCCATTATCATCAAGGCAGGAGCATGGCAGTATCCAGGCAGGCATGGTGCAGGAGGAGCTGAGAGTTCTAGGACTTCATCCAAAGGCTGCTACTGGAAGACTGACTTCCAGGCAACTGGGGTGAGAGTCTTAAGCCCACACTCACAGTGACACACCTATTCCAACCAGGCCACACCTATTCCAACCAGCCCACACCTCCCTGGTCCAAGAATATACAAACCATTACAGTTGAGATGAAGTTTCTCTGTGGTTCTGAAATCTACTCTTGAACTCAGAGCTACACCTCAAGAGAGTAAATTGAAAGGCTGTGGGACCTTAAAACTCAGATTTATTTATTATCATTATTTGGGGGGGGGGGGTTCAAAACAGGGTTTCTCTGTGTAGCCCTGGCTGTCCTGAAACTCACTCTGTAGACCAGGCTGGCCTGGAACAGAGAAATCTGCCTGCCTCTGCCTCCCAAGTGCTGGGATTAAAGGCGTGCACCACCACGCCTGGCTAAAACACAGAATGCTCTATACTGTTAAAAATATGAGATCTTGAGGATGAAAAAGCAAAGGTTATTGTTTAGTAGTGCTGCACTGTTGTCAAGTTGACAATGGCTAGCTTCATGTGACCTTGATACAAGCTAGAGTCATCTGGAAAGGACTCTCTCTTTTTTTTAAAATTTTACTTAATGTACGAGTGCTCTGCTGTATATATATATCCACCTGCCAGAAAAGGGCATCAGATCCTATTACAGATGGTTGCAAGCCACCATGTGATTGCTGGGATTTGAACTGAGGACCTCTGAAAGAGCAGCCACTGCACTTAACTGCTGAGCCATCTCCCCAGCCCCCTGGGAAGGACTCTCAATGCCTCTACTCATTTTGCCTGTGAGCATTTTCTTGATTGATGATTGGTGCAGAGGGGCCCAGGGTCACTGTAGGCATTGGCATCCCTGGGGTGGTGGCCCTGGGGACTACAGGAAAGGCAAGCTGAACAAGACAGAAGTGAGGCGGCAGGCAGCACTTTCCATACCTTCTGTTCCTGCCTCCCAGTTCCTGCTCTCAGTTCCTGCCCTCACTTCCCTGGACTGTGGCCTTCAAACTGTAAAATAAATCTTTTCCTTCCCAAGGTGCTTTGACCATGCTGTTTTATCACAATAGAAACCCCAACTAAGACAGAAACAACCCTGAGAAACCAAATGAACAACATCCCAACCAGAGGCTTTTTCTTTGGTAGTGTTCCCAATATTCCCTCCCCTCCCACCCATCCCTGATCTTTTAAGTAGCCACAACTCACACTTGAGTTGGAATCTGGGTTTTGTTTTTGGTCTGTGGTTGGCAAGCCACCGAGGTACAGCCGGGGAACAGGCTGAGATAGGGTGGCCATGGCCCTGGCTTGGGTTTTTAAAACTTCAAAGCCTATCTCAGTGACATACTTCCTCCAACAAGGTCACACCTCTTAATCGTTCTAATCCTTTCAAACAGTGCCACTCCCTGGTGACTAGTCAGTCAAACATTTGAGCCTATAAGGGGCAATTCTTATTCAAACTGCCACACTAGGTTTCCTTCCCAATACCTAACTCAGTAGCTCACAACTATCCACACATAGCTGCAGATCCAGGATGTTTTCTTCTTCTGATCTCCTTGGGCACCACGACATATACACATGCAGCCCAAGTACACAGACAAATAGATCTAAATTAAAAACAAAACTCTTTTTCTGTGTAAGGGTATATGTCTATCACCATGTGCATGCCTGGTGCCTGCAGGCGGCCAGAGGAGGGTGTCAGATTCCCAGGAGCTGGAGCTACAGATGGTGATCAACTTTATGTGGGCGCTGGGAATCGAAGCCAGGTCGGCTAGAAGAACACACAAGTTCTTAGCCCTATTAGTTTATTAAAAATCTTCCACTATTACATGTTTTTTGGGGGACAGGGTCTATTGTGGCTCACGTCACAAACTTCTGATCCTGTCTCAGCCTCCAGAGTATGAAAAGGACAGGTGTGAGCTAATACACAATTCTCTCAAGAGGACAGTGTTCTCTGCGATGACATCAGCTTATGTGCATGATGCCTGCTATCGGCACTGACAGAGTAAGTTAGGTCTAACAAATGGGTAAGTAGTGTCTTAAGTGAACTGTGCATTTTACAGGGTCTTTTCACTAAGGAGCAAGCGGGAGTCTTAGGAACTACATGGAAATCAACAATCCTGTTACTGGACCCTGAGAAACTATCTTGTAAAGATGAGGCTGGGGCAGGAGAGATGGCTCAGTGACTAAGAGCACTTGATCTTGCAGAAGGTTCAATTCCCAGAAGGAAGGTTCACAACCCACAGAAACAGAAACTCTAGTCCCAGGGGCTCCGACACCTCTTCTGATCTTCATGGGCACCAGGCTCACATACAATACACAGACATTCTTGTGAGTAAGAAACACATACATATTAAGTAAATCTAAAAAAAAAAAAAAAAAGAAAAAAGGCTTGTTGGCTAATTAAGAAGAAATCAAAGCCCAGGTTTAGGGAACCCCAGTCCCCTGTGATTCTTCTGAAAAACTGCTCAATTGAGAAGGACTTTCAAGCTGTGCATAGAGAGGCACACTTTAATCCCTGCACTCCCAAGGCAGAGGTGGGCAGATCTTTGTGAGTTTGAGGCCAGCCTGATCTACATAGTGAGTTTCAGGTGAGCCAATGAAACAGAGCAAGACACTGGCTCAAAAAAAAAAAAAAAAAAAACTAAAAAACAAACTAAAAATCTTTATTCATGTATTTATTCCGCAGTCAAGTAAATCATAACTTAAAGCCACAGCATTATTAAAGGAGAATTCCTGGTACAGCTGTCTAAAGTGCAACACTGACAGGTGCTCTTCCCATGATGGAACAAATACGTTTCCCTAAGGTCTGGGCGAGGCAAACAACTCTTTGAAACCAACTGCCCAACAAATACAGGCAGGTTGCAAATCATTCATTCCTTTTAACATTTTCTGCAAGGCGGAGCAATCCCTCAGGTGGCTAACTCCAGCCCTCACTTCACCCACCTGTCCCCTGGCTTTTCTTTTCCTTCCTCAATCACACCTACACCCAAAAGGCTTCTGTGCTTCCTGCTTAGACACCACCTAAGGCCCTGAGGCCCTGAGGCCCTGAGGCCCGGAATGAGCTGAGAGCAACTTTCATGCAGAGCTCCAGGGAAATCAGGAGCAGAAGCTCAGCTCAGGGATGGCTCGGTGTCATTTCCTTAAACAATAGTTTTAACTGTCAAACAAGCTCTGACATCTGACAGGCCATCTGCACGCCATAAACAAACCAAAACAATGTATTGTTATCTTTTCCTTTGTTTGCAAAATGTTAAGTAGACTATCCAAGTGGAAAACATGAAATTCAAAGGGTTTGTGCCACAATGTTATCCAGTCCTCCACAGGCAAGCTCATTTGTTTCTGGGCTGCGAGGCCATGTAGAGGGCAATCAGGCAGTAGATGGTCCCTCCCACTGTCAGAGCCATGGTGGTCCGGTAAAGCATTTGGTCGGGAAGGCCTCGTTTCAGGTGGATGGGCACGCCGTCAGCCTTCTGCAGAGCAAGAAAGGACAGTGAGTTGGCTGGAAAGAACAGATTTTCCTACAAACTGAAGAAGAAAATTCATCCATCGTGAAAACTACTCCACAAACACAATATAGCCGGTGACTGGGATGCACCAGTGTGGCAGAACATGGGCGTACTTCCTTATAAGCTTACAGTCACCCTCTACAGCCAAGTCCATGTTTCTAAGACCTGTACCACAGTCTCAGCCGGTAAGGGCAGAGCCCTGGAAATGTTTGAAGATAATGACTCTGTAGGATCCTAAACTCATTTTGTGCAGTCTCCAAAGGCTCCTTAAACCTCACTCATTAGACTTAAAAGACTTACACTGAACAACATGAAAGTGCTCTCCAGCCAGGATGGACTGAACCTGGACATCTCTTGTGGGGAGGCAACCCTGTAAGGATAGCTGTAGTGGGCTCTGTCACTCCCCAGTGCTTGACAATCAGGTCACTAGGTTCTTCATTATCTCTAAACAAATCAATCGCATTCAAGTGTCAATTATGGCTTCTCTCTATTGATGACCTACATAAGAGGGCTTCCCAACTTCCACCAGTAGCTTAGTGAACTATAGCACCAAGCAAGCCAAACAGAAGAAAACTGGTTGCCAAAAGTCACTGCATAAGGCTGGTAAGATGGCTCAGCAGTTACAAGCCAAGTCACTGTATAGGGCTGGCAAGACGGCCCAGCATTTACAAGCTATTGCTGCTCTCAGATCAGTTCCTACAACTGGTAACTTCAGCTCCAGGGGATTCAACGGCCTCTCCCGATCTCTACACAGACACAGACAAGACATACACACATAGAGACAGAAACACAGACACACAGGGACAGACTTTTCCGAAGTCACTGCATGTGTGGCAAGCATTAACAGATACTGGCTGATTCAGTGTTATTCATTACACATGCTCCTGTGTTCTCAATGATTACGAGCAGTCTGAAATCTGTGTTAGTGCAATGAGGTCATTAGCCACGCCCCTGTTACCAGCATCTACCTGTACAAAGGTTCCATTATTAGTCAACGACCAAACTGAAGTAAAGAGATCTCCTTAAGAAAAGGAGGCTGGTGAGAAACCAACACTAAAGTCAAGTCAGTTTCAGAAGCTCCCAGCCAACACACGTGTGTGCATTTCACAGTTCTGTGTTCCCATCTTCACTCACCTGGAAAAACTTCTGCAGCTCTGGAACTTTGTTCTTCCCAGCATAATCATATGCTGTCACACTGGTGGTCAGTTTGGTTGGTGTGGCAAATATGATAGGCGGTGCTTCCGTGGAAACCGGCTTTAACCCCTGCAGGACAGCAAAAGGCAACAGAGGCCATGAGTTTGTTTGGGCAGCTGAGCTATTTCCGGAGGCGGCACTAAGTGTGTAAGGGCTGGAAAAGGGTCTCTGTCACTTGCCTTATGGGGCCTTTGGGTGGTTCTCAACACTCTGACAAAATACCCTTAGTAGCTTTCCAAAGCAAACTGTCAAGGACTCTACCAGTGAGATGGGAAAGACAAGAAAGGCCCATGTGAGCTTCAAGAAGTACTGTCTAGAGCCGGGTGGTGGTGGCACACACCTTTAATCCCACTCGGGAGGCAGAGGTGGGCGGATTTGAGTTCGAGGCCAGCCTGGTCTACAGAGTGAGTTCCAGGACAGCCAGGACTATACAGAGAAACCCTGTTTCGAAAAAACCAAAAAGGAAAAAAAAAAAAAAAAAAAAGAAGTACTGTCTACAAGGACTCCGCCGTCCCCTCTTCTCATCTGTCTGAACTGATGTACTAAGGCAGAGCTAGGTAAGTCAGTAAAGTGCCCCTGCTTGTAAGGAGGCCTGAGCTCACGCCCAAGCACCATGTAAGCCGCTGGGGATGGCTGCATCACCTTGTAATCCCAACACTGGGAGGCAGAGTGGAAATAGGCAGATCCCTGGAACTCAGTCTGATTAAAGAGCACCAGTGAAAACCTGTTAATAAATAAATACATAAAGTGAGTGGCTCCTGAGAACTAGGCTGATCTCTGGCTTACCATGCACGAACACACAGGTCCACAGTGCAACTACACTGTGGTGCCCACGTCTTTAATCCAAGCACTTAGGAGGCAGAGGCAGGAAGATTTCTGAGGTAGAGGCCAGCCTGGTCTACAGAGGGAGTTAGAGGACAGCCAGTGCTACCCATTCCATGATGCCATTAACAGCAGTACAGGACAGGGGTAGATGACTGCTGCCTAGGACAAGGTGCTGGATGAGGGGGACGGCTTTCTCTGTGAAGCTATGCAAGTGTTCTAAAATTAACTGTGGGGGCTGGAGACAAGGGTCAGCCATTAAAGAGCATGCACTGCTGTTGCAGAAGACACAAGTTCAGTTCTCAGCACCCACATGGCATGGCTCACAACCACCAGAAACTCTAGCTTCTGGGGACCTGAGAGCTCTTGATTATGCAAGCACCCAAACACAGGTGTACAAATACACACAGACATACAGTTTAAAAACAACAAAAATAAACCTTTTTTATGTTTGGAGAGTGGCCTGGAATTTGATGTATAAACCAAGCTGGCCTCACCTCAAACTTATAAAGATCACCTTCTCCTGCCTCCCAAGAGGTGGGACTAATAAGTATGTGGCATCACATAAACCTTAACTAAGTAGGGCTGTGGTTGAGATGCACTTGGGAGACTTGCTATGAGCTCAGATTGGCCTCCAACCCCTGGTGCCTCACTGGGCTATAGGTACACACCGCCACACTATTAAACTAGATTCTTTAAATGGCTCAACTGCATGTATAGCATCCTGATTACATCTCAATAAGCCACTGGAAGGGTCATTTTGTTTCAGACAGGATCTGACTGTGTAGCCTCCGATGATCACGAGGTTCCTGAGAGCAGGTCAGCCTTGAACTCAGTAAGACCCACCTGCCCTGCCCGAGCACTGGGCTCAGGGCTGCCTTCTTGCTGTTTTCTAAGAACCGAGGAGCAGGCTGAGGGTGCAGCTCCTGTCAGAGTCCCTGCCCAGTGCATGCAGCCAGCAGCACAAAAACCAACCAACCAAAACCTACAGGGAACTATTTTGCTTTTTATCTTTAGACACAAAGCTGCAAAGTAACTTATGCCCACAGTTCTCCACAGCAGCACTGCACACTAAAGTTGAAAGTTGAGACTTACAAGCCAGTGAAATTATCCCTTCAGGTTCTAACTAGAAAAAATAAAATGTTACGTTTGAAAGAAGTTTGAAGTCTTGACTCTTCGAGTCTTTATTTCTCAAATTTATAACTGACAAGTTAGATATTTAAAAGATCAACACAGAAAGAGGAGGGAGGTCAGATAAAAATGAATTACAAAACAAAAAACAAACAAACAAAAACCACTAACCCACTAATGTTGTCCCTACCAATCAGGCATGAGGATTAATGGAACCCAAAACCAAGACCAAACAAATAAGGTTCTGACGTAAGGTTACTCTGGTTTGGGAATGGCCTGTCTAAGGCAATCCACTCACTCACTCATCTGGCAGGTCTGACCATCACCTACTCTACACCAGACATGCACAAGAACATCAGCTATCTCAACAGCTTTTAAATAATTCCACATACTCTTTATAAAAAGTCAGAACACACTTTTAAAATTACGTCTTATTTTAGTATCTAACACACCAGAGAGGGCATCAGAACCCACAATAGATGGTTGGGAGCCACCATGTGGTTGCTGGGAATTAACTCAGGACTTCTAGAAGAGCAGTCAGTGCTCTTAACCACTGAGCCATCTCTCCAGCCTTTATTTCAGTATCTTATTCCATCAATTATTATGAACTTTGTATTCTCCCCAAAGAGGCTCAGTTGTTTTTACTACCTTATCCACTCACAGTACAGCTTGTTGGCCCTCGGTGAAGAATGGACATGATACTTCACCTCCCTGCACCACGGTAAATCACCCTCTGATGTAAAGTCAGCAGCCCCTATGGTCCCAGGTACTGCCACTCCGGAGACTCAAGCTCCCCTAGATGCCCATCTTACAGATCAAAATTCCAAGTTCTAGACCCGGTGGCAGTGGCGCATGCAGAGGCAGGTGATCTCTGAGTTCCAGGACAGCCAGGGCTACTCAGAGAAACCCTGTCTCGGAAAAATAAAACAAGCAAACAATAACCAAACTTTAGTTCTTCTAATGGCTTTGGAGTTGTGGTGCTTTGGAGTTGTGGTGCCGCCCAGGCACCCAGTTCTGCCCTCGCCTACTTCACCTCCTTCCTCCTCCTAAAACCCTGCACCTCCCAGGCTGCCTGCAGGCTCTTCAGACTACACAGCTTTCCCAGCACCTTTCATCACCTTAGGGAAGGAAACTTTTCAAAAAAATTTGTTTTGGTTTCTGTTTGTTTAAAACAGGTCCATGTATCCCTGAGCTGGCCTTGAACTCACTTGCAGGCCAGGCTGGCCTTGAACTCCTGACCCCGTTACCTCTGCCTCCCGAGAGAGAAAATTATAGCACATCAGCTCTACTCACCCTTTGCAAAACTGCATGTCCTCCTCCTGCCCCTGCAAACACCTTGCTTTTCTCCACAGCACTTAACCACCATTAACCACACTCCATCCCTTTATTTACTGCCTCCCTTATACAAAAGAAGGCCCCCTTCCCCACGCAGGATGCTGGTCACATTCCCAAGACTAACAGAAGCAGCTGATGGCCAGCACATTCCATACACATGTGTCAGGCAGGTAACTGCAGTAGCAAAGCTACAGCTTTACCACACAGGAGACTCTGAAGTCTACTAACTGGCATTTGCCAGCAGAGCCTCCCTCCTGTGGCAAGGGGAAAGCCCTGAAAGAGTCAATAAATTAAGTGATGTCAGGCTATGCTTTTCAATGCTGATTCTGTACATAATCTCTACCTCTGAACAGTTCACAACTCTTAAACTCTTCCTGTCTAATTGCTAAAAAAAAAGTAGGGAAGGAAGGAATGTGTCTCGGAAATTGAAGACAGGGCCACCTCCAGCCTCGAACTGCTCCAAAGTGTATGGTTTGTTTTGTTTTGTTTAGGCTAGGGTCTTGGGAAGCTCAGCTGGCCTAGAACTTCCTCTGCAGCCAAGGATGAGCTTCAACTCCTGATCTTCCTGCTTCTACCTCCCAGGCTGATTACTCAGCTACATCAGGACGCTGAGCTCAATTTTTAAAGAAACAGTGCAGTGCAGGGTGAGTAGTATTAGGGTTGACGGCGCTGGTGTGCCGCCTGTCCAGCTCAAATTAAAAAAAAGAAACTTTTAAATTTTATGTACTGTATGTGTTTATGGGGGGAGGGGTGGCCCATCTGTGTGCATGTGAATGCAGGTGTGTCTGAGAAGCCCAGAGGAGAGGATCGGATCCCTTGAGGCTGGAGTTGCAGGTAGCTAAATGTCAATGGACTCAGGTATGGGCAACTAAACTTAGGACCTCCGAATTAATTAATGGAATAGCTATCTCTCCAGCCTCCAGCTGAAATGTTTAAAGAAAAAATAACCCTGATTTTCCTCCTAAAGCTGACTGGTTCAGCATTCTTACTTTTTAGATCTAAGGAGGATGAAGATAGAAAATTATTTCATTCTTTAAAAATGTTTTTAACTGGGGCTAGAGTGAAGGCTCTGTTAAGAGCATTTGTTCTTGCTAAAGACTCATGTGGTAGTAACTCTAGTTCCAGAGAATTCAATGCTTCCTCCTGACTTCTGTGGACACTGGACATGCATGTGGTGTACATATATATCCATGCAAGAAAAACTCTCATAAGTAACACAAAGTTAAAAAAAAAAATACAGTTTGTAAATGTTAACCTGTTCGCCTCAGATTTATGACTGGAAACCAGATTTAATCTTCAGTGGCTCAAATCATTTCTTTTTTGGGGTGTGGGGAGAGGGAAAGGTTTATTTGGCTCACATTTCTGTATCGCTGTTCATCACTGAAGAAAGACAGGACAGGAACTCAAAGAGTACAGGAACCTGGAGGCAGGAGCTGATGCAGGGCCATGGAGGGGTGCTGCTTACTGCCTTACTCCTATAGCTTGCTTAGCCTGCTTGTTCCTGCTAGTGAGGATTCCATTCTAGATACAGACTTTCTTCCCTGCACTTCTATTGCTAAGACTCAAATCATTTCTAAGTGAAGCTGGCACCCTCGCCATGTCTCTGCCACCTCACATTCCAAATGCCTCAAATTCACTATCAACTTGTCAGGACGCCCCATCTGTATGGAGAATACTGCCACCTTCCCAGCCCCATGTCATCTTGAATACTCCAAATACTCCTGCATGCCCAGAATGCTGCTCATCAATAAGATGGCACATCTACCCAACTTCCTGCAGCCAATGTCCTATTTACTTCCTACAAAATTGAGTTCTTTTATCATAGGCCCTTTATGACTCACCTCCACACTCAAACTTACTCGGTCTCTCCTCCATTCCTCTTGTCCCTCAGTTCCCCACAGCGACATCATTCTAGTGTCTTAACCAGAACTGCTGGGTCATAGAGTAAAACTGTATTTCCCTTTTTAAGAAACTGCCAACTGGACACAAGCTAGAATCATCAGGGAAATGGAACTCTCAATTAAGAAAATGCCCCCACTACATTGGCCTGTGGGTGGCACAACTCCTGCGCTGGTGTTCCTCAGTGCTATGAGCAGGCTGAGCCAAGCCAAGAGGAGCAAGCTCGTAAGCAGTGTCCCCCATGGCCTCTGCTCCAGTCTACTCTGACTTCACTTAGTGATGGAGAGTAACTGGAGAGCGGTCAGACAAACTAAACCCTTTCCTCCCCACGTTGCTTTTGGTTATGGTCCTTATCACAGCAATAAACCCTAGCCAAGACACTACCAAAGAACATTCCAAAGTGGCTACACCATTTTAAAATCTCTCCAACAATGCAGTAGGCGTCTGGTTTCCTTACATCTTCATTTCCACAAGCTATTGTCTGCCTTTCCATCACAGGCACTGCGGCAGACATGAAGTGGTATTTGACTTCCCTACTGACTAATAATGTCAAGTACCTTTTCATGTTCATTTATTTGTAGCACACGTCACCAAAAAGATGAATGCTTTTTAATCAGCCACTATCAAGTATTCTTCAAATAATTAGTTGCCATCAAGTTGATTTACAAATCTCTCTGCTATTGTTACAGAAGTAGCATTTCCATGTTTGGTTATTTATTCACTTTATAAACATTTTCACTTTACAGTGCACTGTGCCCAAGAAAGGAAGACAATATACTACTAATGCTACTAATGACAAGATCAGAGCACAAAGTAGAGGGACTGAGCTGGGGGGTGTCCATGAAAATGCTAGAGCAGGCAGGAGTGATTCTCATGAGGCAAGAAGGGAATCTGGTTCAACTTCTAGAGTCTGACCCTGAGCCGTTTATTTTTGACATATTTAATAAACACAGTACAACTATGGGCAAAAGCTTTCTCTTGAAAATTACCACAACAAAGCTTAAGGCATAAATCCACTGTCAACAGTAAGTAATAAGTAGTGTTCCTCTATGGCCCCTACTTCAGTTCTTACTTTGACTTCACTCAGTGATCAGGGAAGTTGTTAAGACAAACTAAACCCTTTCCTCCTCAAGCTGCTTTTGGTCATAGTCTTTAGCAATAAACACTCTAGCTAAGACACCATCAACTGGAGACACCCAAACTAAGATACTCTTGCAAAGTGCATGTCTTTAGCAAAGTACCTATGCTACGACCTCTTCCAAAAGAATGCATTCTAAAGCTGGGCGTGGTGGCGCACACCTTTAATCCCAGCACT
>NC_034607.1:49176144-49188726 GCF_900095145.1 Mus pahari
GGATTTCTGAGTTCGAGGCCAGCCTGGTCTACAAAGTGAGTTCCAGGACAGCCAGAGCTATACAGAGAAACCCTGTCTCAAAAAACCAAAAAAAACAAAAAACCAAACCAAAACAAAACAAGAATCCATTCTATTGACTGAGAAAGTGCTCAGAATAAGGGTCTGGGGAGGAAGGGTCTAGAATAAGTAAGTCAGATTCTTCTGCAAAGTACATGGGAACTCTTCCATAAGAATGGGTTCTATTGATTGAGAAACAATGCTCAGAAGTCTGGAATAGACATAATATTCTTTGGGGTTTGGGGTGAAGCCTGGACCTACAGATAGCAAAAGATTACCAGGTCACTGAATAGATCCAATCCCAGCTTTCTGGATGGAAATGGTGTAAATCCCTTGTGTTGAGAGAAAAGCCTGACCCATTTGTTTTATTAACCTTCCTGGTTCCCCAGTGTTACCTGTGGGCACGAGCCTACAGGGGCTGCGGGAGCCATTCTGAATCTTTCAACATAGCCCAAGGAAAGTAATGAGCTGGAGATGTAGCTCAGTGGTAAAGCACTTGGTCTAGCACATATGAAGTCTTGGGTTCAATCACTACAACCATAAAAATATATGCATAAATGCTTTTGAGTAACTTAGAAATTCTAGGGCTGGAGAGATGGCTCAGTGGTTAAGAGCAATGACTACTCTTAAGGAGATCCTGAGTTCAATTCCCAGCAACGACACAGTTAATCACAACCATCTGTTATGGGATCAGATGCCCTTTCTGGTGTGTCTGAGGACAGTGACAGTGTAGTCATACATAAAATAAATAAAAAAATAAATCTTTAAAAAAGAAAAAGAAAGAAAGAAAGAAATTCTAGCATTAGGATGAAATCTAATTCAAGGAAGCCAACCAACCAACCAAGCAAACACCTCACCCTGAAAGTCCTGTTGATGTAAAGGGCACTGTTAGGCAATCCCTACTTTGAGTATCAATTTCACTTCGATGCCACTTAATCAAAATTTTACTTTCTCCTTCTAAACAACAAAGCTTACACTTTTTTTCAACTCCACTAAAAACATATCTATAGAAACTAGAGAATGGCCCTGGAGATTAAGAGCACTGGCTGCTCTTTGGAGAGGACTCAAGTTTAATCCCCTCTACCCACAGTGGCTCACAACTGTCTGTAACTGTCTGTAATTCCAGTTCCAGGAGATTTGGAACCTCCTCTGGCTTCTGCAGGCCTAAGCATGCATGAGGTGCACAGACATGCATGCAAACAGAACACTCATATACATAAAAAAATAAAATAATATAAAAAGCACATCTACAACCACCACAAAAGAAACTGTGACACATATGATGAAACACTCATACACTCTAACATGAAGGAACCCCAAAAGTGAAGTTTCTGTGGGGTTTACAGGGGTTCAAAAACAGGCAGAACTATTTATAACTGATAAATGTCAAAACAGGAAGGCAGACAGGGATTTTAAAGCAAGTTTGTGAAACCTTCCTACAGGTGGCATAATTAGTGGTCTATGTACTAATAAAGGAGTGCGTATGCCAAACCTTGCCTAAAGTAACATGCCATCTCTATGCACTGAAAATACACTATAGACGATGATACAATGCAAACAGCCATTTACCTACATCTTCTGTCAAGAAATCAGTCAAAGATACTGGCAATCCTTTCCTTACAACTCATTACACTGGGTTTCACTGACACCACACTTGCTCCCCTTCTAACACTGGACTCTTCTTTGAGCGAATTTTCCTCATTTCCTTTCACATTTCTGTAATGGAACGATGGTCTCTCTTTTTTTTCTTTATGATCTCTCCAGCAGCAAAGAGCCTGCTAGCAGCCATGTCTGTTAAACACCACATTCATAGAAACCCAGCAGCTACCAGACACAACACAGCACTAGAATCCGAACACCTAAAACTCTTGAGACTTCTCCTCAACCTCCCCATAAAATCCTCTTGGCCTCTTCTATCCTGAAAGCACATCTGATCTTGAAAGGAAATCATACTTAAACACTCTCCCTTAAGATGTAGTGTTCCACAGGGGGTAGAAAAGAGGCAGTAATGACAATCTGTTTTACAGCCCATACAGGTCACTTACTATTCTAGTCAAGGTTTTTCAGCTTCGTGTCCCACCAAGGCTTCTCGCACTATGCTGAGCCGTGATTCAGCTTCAGGAGAATATATAGCATTTATCCAGCACCAACCATCTGCCAGAAATGCTGCGCACTCGACACATCACATTTAACCCAAGTCAATGCTGCCCTGAATCAGAAGGGGCAGTCAAGGTCACTAGATTAAGGCTGCTAAATTCAGACCTAACCCGGTGTAAATGGAACTCTAAAATACATTTTCACAACACTGAGGCTGGAGATGGGAACGCCATTGATAGGGTCTAACTGGAACCTGGATAATGTCAGATAGCCCAGTAGTCAAAGGTCGTCGTCTGCCACTTTAAAACTAGCAAAAGCATAAACCTCGTTGGGTGTCACTTCCAATGCTTTCCCCAGTATAGAAAGAAAACAAAACAAATCAAAAAAACCCAAACCAAACCAACCAACCAAAAACCCCAATGCCTTATGAGCGAGCTTCTCAATTCCGCCCTTCCCAGTCTTCCATTTGGTAGCTGGGTAAAGCTGTTTTCTGGCCTGTGACTGGGGAAGTCACAGAGGCCACCTCAACCAGGGAGAGCAGAAACCCAAACACAGTTAAGTCAACTTCTGCGATCCACCGATTCTACAGGAAATCCACCTTAAACAAGCAACCACCCCAGGGGTCACCTTGACCCCCGCAGGGTATCAGACCTGAGTACTGTACCATGCAAACCCGGCCTAGGGTGCAGCACACACACAGAGCCCTCGGCGAGCGCTCCAAGCCCGCGTGGCTAAGACACCAGGAGACACCAGCAAGCCGGACCGATCGGCCGGCAGAAGCCCCTCACCGCTCGGACCTCGCGACTGCCTGCCTCGGGCCGCCCTTCTCCCGCCCAGGGCGATGCGGCAAAAGAGTACCTGCGGAGTGTAGGCTTCGGAAGCCCAAGCTCCAGCCAACTTCTGCGTGAAACTGCTAAACTTGTAGTACATGTTGGCGGAGACCGGCTTCGCACCGCCGCTGCCTGTGCGACCGCCCTAGAAAAGGACCCGGCTTCCCCTTTGGCCCGCCCAAAGCTCAGCGCAAGGACCCTAATCCAAGATGCGGACTGTCTAAGAGAGCGCCTGACTTAAAACATAGCCTCTTAAGCCACGTCGGGGGAAACAAACCGCGCTCTCACAAGACCTAGAAACGAAAACAAACTCTAAAAGACATGTGAAGAGGCTGTGTTGCGGCTTCCCCAAAACTCAGGCTTCTTTGTGCCACTCACTTGGATGTGGGCAGTGCCAAGACGCCTTGACAGACGCGCAAGCGTCCTGTGGACAAAGAGGGCGGCTGAGAGCGCCACAGTCTGTCAGAGAGAGTTCTGGGCGGGGCCTGAAACGGGGCGGGGCCCAGGATGTGGGTGGGGTCTCGTCAGGTGCAGGTCCCGCCCCCTCTCAGGGTTATTAGTATCTGTTGAGGGGTCTTGTGTACCAAGGGTTGTTAGGAATTCCACCTCAGTTAAGACAAAAACAGCTTTTTGGAGCTGTGAGTGCATCGTCTGTAAGCAAAAATCCTGTCTCAATGCCGGGGAAAAGTGACAGGAAAGGAAAGAGAGGGGGAGTGGGAGATAGGAGAAAGAGGAAAGGGGAGAAAAGAGAAGAGAGGGGAGGGAGGGAGAGGGTGAGAGGAAGAAAGGAGAGAAGGGGTAAAAGAGAAGGAGAAAAAGAGGAGAGGGAGAGAGAGGAAAGAGGGAAGAAAAGAGGGAAGGAAGAGAGGAAGGAGAGAGGAAGGAGGAGAGAGGGAAGAAAGGAAAGAGAGAAGGAAGGGAGAAAAGAGAGGGAAGAAGAGGGAAGGAAAGGGGAGGAGAGGGAGAGGGGAGAAGAGGGGGAAGAATCTGTATGCTTTGTGACATACACTTCATCTAAACTTAGAGCACCTGTGTGTGCATCTTGCGCTTTTGAGAGTGAGATTTTTGTCTGCATTCATTTGGTTGCTCATCTCTTCCTAGACCCTGTTCTTTGAGATAAACGCATGCAGGGGAGGTGACGGGGAACACTTGTGAAATCTTACCTTCTGCTTGAATGATGCGCAGTTACAGCTTCCTGGTTATGGTTGTACTCCGCACCATGCAGAGTGACTTAAGCTTCCACTCCGAGTCAAATACTGCATAAACGGAGTGTGCTGGCTTCCTAATTTCCAGGAACACTTTTTTTAGTCCTATCATTTAACCAGAGGTTTTTGCACACACATTATAGATTCATGCATACTATATTTTAAGTGTGAATTGGTAATGAATAGCTGATGATGCTAAGCTTGACATAATATTTTCTCTGAGTGCATTGAAGCCCCACAACCCGAGAATCGGTACTATGACCGTCTCTATTTTTCAGCACCGGAAAATGAAGCGACTTGCCGAGGACAGCAATTAGTGGCAGAGTTAGTCACCAGGCTCAAGAGCACAGATAAATAGATACAAATCCATTCTAAGAAAAGACTCAAGTCTGAGCCCTCGAGAGAGCAAGGGCGTGAACTGGCATCCTGCCCGTTGTCTTCAGCACCTCGAATACCCTGGACAGCAAAGGTTCCAGCAGCTTCTAATGATGAGTAATCCAATGTTACTGTCCACCCAGGCTTAGTTGCTGCAACCAACACCTTGACCAAAAAGCGAGATGAGGGGGAAAGGGGTAATGCAGCTTACACATCCGCATTGCCATTCACCACCAAAGGAAGTCAGGACAGGGAGTCAAGTAGGGCAGGAACCTGGGGGCAGGAGCTGATGCAGAGATCGTGAAGGGGCAGCTCTTACTGGCTTGCTTTCCCTGGCTGGCTCAGCCTGCTTTCTTATAGAACCCAAGACCAGCAGTGCGGGGATGGCACTGCCCATAATAGGCTGAGTCTTCCCACATCAATCACTAGTTAAGAAAATGCCTTACAGCCAGATTTTATAGAGGCATTTTCTCAGTTGAGGTTCCCCCCTTTCAGATAACACTAGTTTGTGTGTCAAGTTGATGTAAGTCTAGCCAAGGTGATGCCTTTACAAAGGCATGGTATATGTAACAAAAGGAAAAGAAAAAAAAATCACAATTTCTGTTTGAGTTCCGGTTTCTCCGCAGCTGAATGATTTAAGCCTAACGATGACCCTTTCTGAAACCTCATTACCTCGTCAATGGAGGGGTAGCCATTGTTACCCTGGCTCCTTGACTCATGATCAGAGACTCAACCATTGAGGAGACTATAAAGCTCATGCACAGTTCATGACCTAACTTGCTACTTTGTCCTTTCGGCTTTCCACAGAACTTGGCTATAGACAAGAAGATTAATTAACTTGTGTGACGGTGTGTATATGCTTGAGCTAGGGAATGGCACTATTAGGAGGTGTGGCCTTGTTGGAGTAGGTGTGTCACTGTGGGTGTGGGCTTCAAGACCCTCATCCTAGCTGCCTGGAAGTGAGTTTTCCACTAGCAGCCTTCAGATGAAGATGTAGAACTCTCAGCTCCTTCTGAACCATGTCTGCCTGGATGCTGCCATGCTCCCCACCTTGATGATAATGGACTGAACCTCTGAACCTCTAAGCCAGCCCCAATTAAATATTGTCCTTATAAGAGTTGCCTTGATTATGGTATCTGTTTACAGAAGTAAAACCCTAACTAAGACAACATGGTTACTTTTTTTTTTTTTTTTTACAACATGGTTACTTAATTAACACAGTTAGATCTCGGTTATTCTAAGTCAGTGGTTCTCAACCTCCCTAACGCTGTGACCCTTTAGTACAGTTCCTCGTGCTGTGGTGACCCCGAATCACAAAATTATTTTCATTGCTACTTCATAACTAATTTTGCTACTGTTATGAATTGAAATGTAAATATCTGATATGCAGGGTATCTAATATGCGCCCCCCCAGGCAACCCACAGGTCCACAGGTTGAGAACCAAGAAGAAGAGGAGGAAAAGGGAGAGGAAGAGGAAGAAGAAGGAGAAGGAGGAGGAGAAGGAAAAGAAGACGAGGATGAGGAAGAGAAGGAGGAGGAGGAGGAGGAGGAGGAGGAGGAGGAGGGGAGGAGGAAGCAACTTGTTAGCATATACTGGTTGTAAGGAAAGGTTTTTCCTAGGTTTATATGGAATAAGAAAAGTGAATGGTTTAGGACGGCTCCCATCTTCCTCCTATCTTCCAGACATATTTTGGAAGAGGTAGGAGAGAGTGCTGCCCAGTGTCTAGCAACATCAGGTGTGGCAGCTTCTTGAAGTATAAAGGTGCCTGTCAACACTGCTTATTTTCTTAAAATCCCTGCCTTCTGATTTTAGATCCTGCAAGACATAAATTAAGAATCCTGAAAATGTTACACCAGCCGGGCTGTTCAGTGGGAGATAAAATGTCAGTAGCAGAGTGTGGGTTGGGATGTCACATGGAGTGGCTGATCACGGAGAGATTTTTTGTCTCATTTCCCAAATAAGATGCAGCTCACTCTGACAGCGCTAAGGCACACTCTCCTCTCCCGCACTGTGCGTCCCACCCAGCAGCAGACAGCCTCACTTTCAAACCATGGTACTTCCAGGTTGTTCTCCAGATGGTCTTCTGAAGGGAAGTGGTCCGAGCTCGGGGTAAAAAAGCTTGCCAAATGCTGAGTGATATGACCGGGTGCAGATGCCAACTGGTGAACCAGAAGAAATGCTGCTGCTGCTGCTTCCGAGGGTTGCGTGCTGAAGGCCTCTGGGAGCCTGCTTTCGGAGAGCACGCAGGCCGCGGATGGGAAGCCAATATAAAGTTTAAACTGGTTATGCTCAACGTTGATAGGAACTGCCTTATGAAATGATCCTAATTTTTTAATTCTCTTAATTGTTCCTAGAATTGGCTTTTTTTTTTTTTTCTGTTTTGATTGACACATGGTAGGTAAGGTAGGGCTAAAAACAACTTAGGTCCCATAACAGTCAGGGTGATTGTGACCTCTCTTGGATTCCTTACACGTTTCCTTGTTTCCAAAGGAGTCATCCATTACCTGCTTTGATGTCTACTGTTAGAAAGAGATACTCAAGGTTTTGTTGGTGAGCATTTGTCTTAGGGGTATTTCCCATGAAGAAGTGCTGTCCAGGGCAGAGTCCCAGAGAAGCCCCACCTTTCCTTGCTGTATTGCTTATTTTGTTGCCAAATGTGTGGACTGGGTGACACTTGCGATCCTGGGATGTGTGCAGGTGGGCTGTGGCCCTGATGGCAAATGGGGTAGACCAGGTGTGCTGTCACAGTGACATTATAATTTCTCTGCGACTTGTATCTACCATCCTTGGCAATAAGGAATAAGGAGGAATGGGAGGAGAGGGAGTACATTGTCCCAGAGCCTGATATTTAAAACTGCTGCTGATCACCCTCCAGGAAACCTCCTCTGGCAAAGCCTTGGAAACGCACACGGGGGGGGGGGGGGGCAAACTTAGTTTCAGATGTTTATGGTGACACTCCGGGCAATTATTTGGTAATTTTCACGTGGAAGAAAACTCAGCTGTTATCTTTTATTCCTTTGTGTGTGTGTGTGTGTGTGTGTGTGTGTGTGTGTGTGTGTGTGTGTATGTGTGTGAAATAATCCCTTAACTGGTGTGTGGAGTTTTCTCTTCAAAACCTAAAATCTAGGATTATAGCTTTACTTTAAAACAGCCCTTTGTAGAAGCCTGGCCTATTCGTAGCAGGGAATGGAATGTCTGAATGGCCCATTTCTAGCCCAGGGGACAGGGAAATGGCAGCTGTGTCAGGACAGCTTTCTTGAAGTTTGGGATGAACATATTGACATCAGCTCCCTACTCTGACCTTCTCACTGTTGAATGTCAACATGGCGCAGGAAGCTGCCTCTGCGTTGCCTGCCTGCCTGCCTTCCAAGTAAGTCAAAAGCGCATCCAAGAAGATTATGGATTTAACTCAAGTTTGACACATCACATTTCATTTCACTGGTAAAGAAAGGCTGAGGTATGACTCACAATTTATTTTAAATCATTTTAAATACACTTAATTATGTTCAGGGAAAAGTTGAGCTCCAGAACAAGACTCCTGCTGCTTTATATTAAATTGTCTATAAAAATACAGCATGTATACTGTTCTGTCCACAGAATGCAAGGGAAACTGTGGCCTTCCCTAGTTTGGAGGTGACAGAGGGGTACTTCTAATCCCTGGGCATTCTTGCTTTCTGCATCATATACATCTGCAGGATTGAAATGTTTTTATGATGTGCATATATTACCTTCATAAGTATGTATACATTGTGTACACATACAATAACACACATCCCCTAAGAGGTGACCTGCTGGGCTGATACACACCATGAATGACAGCATCTGGAAACAGGCAGTTGGATCACTCTGAGTTTCAGGCTAGCTTGATCTACATAACGAATTCCAGGACAGCCAGGGCTACCCAGAGACATTCTATCAAAACAAACAAACTAACTAACAAACAAAACAAACACCAAAAAATCTCCAAAAGGCATATAAATTAGAATTTAGAAAATATTTCTTTTGTATCTATATTCCAAACTGTAGTCAATTTCAGACATTCTTTAACCACCCTGAATAGATGTGAGAACTACTGAGTGACAGTTTCCAAGTGCTAAAGCACTTGGGAATTGGCTTGAGGGCCATTTTGCATTCTAGAGCTAACACAATATAGTGCTGCTTTTTATAGACGGAATGAATGAGCAAGTGAGTGAGTGAATGAATGAATAAGTCAACAAATGAGTTCAAAAATGGATGAATACTACCTCCATGCATCATGGTAAGAATGAACAGTCACGTACACACTGTGTGGAAAATTGAGAAGATTGGCAATTGAGAGGAAAGATGAAGAATCACACCCTTGAAATGAGGCTTAGTGGCATATACCTGTAAGCGGAGCACTCAGGACACAGGAGGGTTCAAGACCAGCATTAGCTACATAGCGAAGCTGAGACCAGCCTGAACTATACCCCTTTTGTAATCAAATAATAATCTGCATACTCCTGGATCTCATTTGGATGATTGACAGGCCATTTTCTTCTGAGGCACTTCTTGTGAGAACTCATCTGAACCTATCCAGTATGAAAACATGGAGTATTCTAAATGTCAGTGCCAGCCTGGAGATCCTGATCACAGATTCTAAATCCGCCAGGTTTGTGCCCTTGTAATACTTCATTAGCTCCTCTTGACTACAGAATTATATATATATATATATATATATATATATATATATATATACACATATATATATGTGTGTGTGTACATATATATATGTATATATACATACATATATAATACAATAGGCTAATAGAATTGAATATGACAATATGGGCTGGAAAGCTTTAATACATATCTAATATATTAATTGTGTGTATGTATGTATGTGTGTGTGTGTGTGTGTGTGTGTGTGTATCAGACACAGACCCTGTCTGAAAAGTAACTGAGAGAAAGGGGTTACAATTAAAACTGTAATCTAGGGGCAGGTGTGGTGGTGCAAGCCTTTAATCCCAGCACTCGGGAGGCAGAGGCAGGCGGATTTCTGAGTTCGAGGCCAGCCTGGTCTACAAAGTGAGTTCCAGGACAGCCAGGGCTATACAGAGAAACCCTGTCTCGAAAAAACAAAACAAAAAAAAAACCTGTGGTAAGGATGCTTAAGTGATGCTCTCTACAGATGCCGGCTTCTGGTGGAGAGAGGGGAAGAACTCAGTTCTCTTTAAGGGACTGGCCACTGGGAGTTTGATCACACTCCAGTGAGTATATACGCAAAACAAATTGGACTTTTTTTCCCCTCTTTTTTTTTTTTTCCCCCGGGGGATGGGGCTCACCATAAAGGTGGAGGCAGGGAACCTGGAAAGACTGGGAAGTGAAGGTGCTCAAGGTTCAGGATATGAAATTCCCGAATAATCAATAAAAATATGACAAATGAATAAATAAATGAAAGGCTATGGAAAGCAGCCTGGGAAGAAATTACAGATCTGCAGAAAATGACTAACAGAAAGGACACCTCCCCTTTAGGTGTGCAATTGGAGGACACAGGCCATTCACATAAGCACAGCTAACAGAAACTGGCCCTGGAACTGGAACCTGCCCCCCCCCCAGCCACACCCAGACCATGACTCCTTATCAATACTTTAACACAGGAGAGAAATTTGCTACCTTGATTCCAAATAAGCCCACGCCATTCAGCCAAAGCTATGGGTTTGGCCCATCTTTCTAATTATTGGAGAGCCGAATGAAGACAGGATTCTAGTGTGTTCCTCGTGTGAGCATCGCCTGTCATTCAACCCCAAACTTCATGCAACGGCACACTGTCCTCTTACCCCCCTACCCCCATGAGTTCACAGATGTAGGAGAGCAACCAAGTCTATTTTTAAGTCGCAGGTAAAGGTGAGAATCAACCGGAGGTGCCAGTGCCTCTCCCCCTGAGCAGAAGCAAGGGTTCTGTGAACACACACCACACAGCGTTGTTACAGTGCAGATGTCGGGAATGGGAGCCTGTACATCTTGAATCATTAAGAACAAGTGAGTGGGTGGGAAAGTACATGGGATTGCTGTGTGTGCTCCGGCTTTGTTTACAGAGCAATCATTTCTAGATGTGTTCTCTCTCTCTCTCTCTCTCTCTCTCTCTTTCTCTCTCTCTCTTCATTTTTTTAAAATGTAGAGCCCTTTCTACGTTCGTGTAACATCCTACCTTCCCTCCTGCTTTCAGTCCTCCCATACCACTTAAAAAGAAAATACGTTGAGTATTACAGAAATCTCCACACATTTAAAGAATGGGTTGCAGGTTACACCGTCTCTCTTAACCAACCAATTTACTAATGGGAATAGTGCAGGCTAACAATTGAATTTGAGCATTGTATATTGTGTAGCGGGCCTGAACGACCCATGCATGCCAAGTCTTACAAAGGCTTTACTCTCTCAGCAGTGTTTAAAGGGCATCTTGTGTCCCCACTATAGGGTTGTCCACTTCATTGAGCCTTGGGTTCTTTATAATGTCAAAGTGAAAGCCCTTCATGTGCCTGGGACACAGTAAGCGCTCATTAAACTGTCGCTGCAGGCGTTATTAACAATTGCAGTGACCCGGCAGATGGCTGCAGGCATTTTGTTGTTGTTGTTGTTTTTGTTGTTTTCCAAATCCTATCAATTCTCTTCTCTGATCTACCCCCCAGACCTTGCCATTTTGCAGCACCCACAAAATGGTGGCCCTTAGCTTCGTTGTGGAGAACTGACTGCAGTTAGCGCCCCAAGTTTCCTGGTCCATGGCTTCTTCTCCTGGCGGGCCTAGTCACTCCTTCCTCCCTCCGCCCCAGCAGGGGTGTGTGAGGCTCTACTGCTCACTGTCTGGGTCTGGGCTGGTCTCTCGTCATGGTTTTCTCTCCTACTGTTTAGTTTTTTGTTTTGGCTTCTCAGCATCTCTCTGTCTGGCTCAGACCCTAACCAGTTACTCTGTGACATCCCAGCAATGTCCTTGTTTTGGCGTCTGCTTGTAGTTGGAAGTGGAGCAGAGTGCTATCAGGTGGAGAGAGGGAGAGAGAGGGGGGAGGGGAGGGGAGGGGAGGGGAGAGAGAGAGAGAGAGAGAGAGAGAGAGAGAGAGAGAGAGAGATTATGAGAGAGAGAGGTTATAATTTTTCCTTGGTAAAATAAGGTTAGTTTTAAAGACATGTTCGTATTGCAGACCTAATAACTTAGATCCATAATTTCTCCTCTGCCTGCTCTAATTGCCAAGGCATCTTTCCCAACCAAGAAGCACAATGTTAGAATGTTACAATGTTACTCCTGTTGGCTACTGAGCTGCTTTTACATAGGGCTTCACCCACAGGTGGTACGACTCAAATAGGAACCAGGAAAGCTAAGCAAGACTGGAGTCGGGCCTGGGAGGAGCTGGGAGGGTGGACGTCCTGCCTGCCTTCCCTGGGAGGTCTCACAGGAGTACTCTGCTTCGCCATCGGAAGGCAAGCATTCCCGGCTGGAACCTTAGAAATGTAAACAAGGCCAGCAGGCCACCAGGGGCTGGGGCTGCCCAGGATTGTCCGCAGCTGAAGGCACTCCAGGAGCCTATGATCAAATTAGGAAACTCAGAGCTGTGGCTGCGCTTTTCCAAGAGAGCAGGGATGCTGTCAGTCAAGTGGCATTAATTTCCGGTGGGCTGTAAAAGTGCCATTTCTCCTGCATGCTGCAGGGCGAGCCACTCAGCAGGACTGAAGTTAAATGAGGCAGCAAGAACAACTCCTGGTGGGGATTCTGTGCTTCAGAATTAAAAACTAAGCAGAAAGACCAAACCTATTTTTATATTGATTGCAAATACTACAACAAAGCGGTCTCTTTTCATTAAATTTGCATTACAGAGCCACGTGTAACCTGAGTTGACAAACTCAGGAGGCTTGAGGTGTTTCAGCAGCACCTCAGGGGTACAGGTGGGATTCCACCACGATGCCTGGCTCTCAGAGATGGCTCAGCAGTTAAGAGCACTGACTGCTCTTCCGAAGGTCCTGAGTTCAAATCCCAGCAACCACATGGTGGCTCACAACCATCCGTAA
>NC_034607.1:49189606-49200616 GCF_900095145.1 Mus pahari
GGGGGGGAAGGCAGCTCCTGAGACAGAGGAAGTTTAGGTTTGGGAGGGGAGTTAGAAGAGCCAGGATGCCCGCCGGCTTGGACTCTGAAATGTGTATCAGGCACTTGGGATAGTCAGGAGGCTAGCCTGAGCTTTGGGAGGGTAATAAGGCACCTCGAGCAGCGATTTGTCCCTTCTGCCAGTGATAAGGGAACCAGCTTCCCAAGTTCCCGAGGAATGCTGGCTTTTGCCCAGAATCTGGACAGATGGAATTTCTTTGGGACCTAATAGCGGTAATATTCTGTGTCGGTCAATGTGGCAAGCAGTGTCCACGTGTGCTATCCAGTACCTGAAGGGCAGCTAGTGTACTGAGGGACGTCACTGTCCACTTCCCTTAGATACTGACATGCAGTTGGTGGCTATGGCGGGAGAGCTAATGCTACACAGGTTTATGCCAAGCACGTCGGGAAGGGAAATACAGACTTTTCCTTGTCTAAACCCTCACAGAGGAAACGCCAACTTATCTGTTAATGAATCCAGGCCATGGGAGTAAAACATTAGTTTGTATTGAAAGTGCTTCAATTCCTGTCTAAATGTTGAACCATAATAACTTCTCTTTTTCACAATTTCTGTGAGGAAAAGGAAAAAAAATGTCATTTTCTGCTTCTGGAAAATGGAAGTGTTGTTTTCAGCACGTGCCCACCATTAATCTCTACATCTTCTCGCCGGGGGCTTTGCCTCTCTAGGCGTCTAACATCACGTTATGATTCTTACAACCAGAGGCATAAACACATTCTTCTATTGCTCATGGAGGGTCTGGTATCCCACCCTGCTCTTGACAGACACTCCATCTGGAAACTCACTGGATTTCAAACATTTCTGTTTGGGAAAATGGACAAAACGACAAACAGTCGTTCTGTAATGGCCTGGTATAGCAGATCAGAGCATCCGCCCTGGGAATGCTGGACATCCCTGACGCTGAGGTGCCTTCTAACCACAGAGAACGGGGCACCCAGGGAAAGGGAACTGCTGGCTTCTCCTGCTGCCCGTCAGGGCCCTAGGCCCTAGCATCCTCCTGCTCTAAAGCTGTAGTCCTGACCTTTGCAAGAAACAAAGGTCAAAGCAAGGGGCAAGGATGAGTGACATAAACAAGTGTGACACATCACTTGGGTTGGCAGGAGCAGGCCAAGTATTGGGGAGCGAGTGAACGTGAGGGAGGCCCGTCCATTCAGAACACAAACAACTAGGGATGTGGGGCTAAAGCTCACATCTCTAATCCCAGCACGCAGGAGGTTAGGGGCGTGAGGGTCTCTTGTGAGTTCAGGGTCGGCCTGGTCTATATAGCAAGGTCCAGGCAGGCCGGAACTACACAGTAAAACTGAGGCCTGGGGAGAGAGCTGAGGGAAGAATGTGTTTACAAGCTTGAGGACTTGAGGTTGATTCCTAGAACCAACGAAAAAGAAGGCAAGATTGGGGGTGCAGATCTGGACTCCCAGAGGTCAGTGGGGTCCCTCTGCTTGCTGAGCAGCCAGTCTGGCTCACAGACAAGCTCTGGGCCAATGACACTCTATATTGAAAATCGGAAAGACAGAAAGTACCCGAGGAGTGACACCTGTGTGTGAGTATGTGTGCAAAAACCATGCATGCCCCCGAACCTGGAAGATGGCAATATGCCGACAGCGGGAATAAGCTTTTATGTCTATAAAGACAAGTCCGCTAGAGTGGCCCTCAGAACTCTGTCCTGATCCTATAAAAAGCAAAGCAAAGCAAAGCAAACCCAAGGACTTGCCCAGCATTAGACCTTAAGGAGAGGGGAGGGGCCTGGGGGTACCAGATGGCTGAAGGTTTAAAAATGAACCCCAGACAAGGCTGGGAGGCCTTGAACGGTTGCTCAGCCAGGCCTGCTTAGCAGATACTATCTGCTGCAAAATGGACTGAAGTGTGTGAGAAACCTCCCGCAGATAGGCAGAAAACACACACACACACACCAGCAGGAAATAGCTTGCCAGGAGAGCTGAGGTTGAAGGCGTGCAGTCTTGGGTTGCAGAGGCGTTAATGCTTATGTAATTAATCACTTCAGATTTGAAGATTGGGGTTTTTTTCTTCCATTTTAATTAATTAGCCAGTAGACTCATTAAAGTTCATTTTTCATGTCAAATGGCAGCGGGATCACAGGTGAGCGGTGACAGGGTTAGAGCATGTGGAGATGAGTATGGGACCCATCATCGGTCCCTGAATAAAATGTCTCTGTGGAAAGGCTGAAATCCAGAGCAGGGGAGAGCACTCGGGATTCAGCAGGTCCCTGAAGGCCAGCCTGGGGCTCGTGTGCCCCCTCTACGTCCAGCAGACAGGCTGGCTTTGATTCCAGAACACGTAGGTGGTGGTGACTGGACCTTGTGACTTTGTGCTGCGGTGACATGGTGCCTTGTGGCCAGAGGACATGGCAAAGAAGGCTGCTGCCTTTATGACAGCCAGGATAAATTTGAAATAAAATAAAATGGAATAAAAGAGAAAAAGGATGTTCAGGAAGGTGGTTCCATTGGCAGAGCTTGCCAGGGCCATAGGCTTCATCCCCAGTACCACGGAAAACCAGGGATGGTGACACAGGTGACACAGGTCTGTAAGAGTGGCACTTGAGAGGTAGAATTAGGGGATCACAAAGTTGAGGTTCCCCATCACTACTTGGCAAGGTCCAGGCCAGCCTGAGCTACTGAGCAGTGAGCCATGCTTCTGTGAACATCAGAGGGCAGAAAACCCCCTTCCGGCCACTTTCGCTTCTTTGGGGAATATACTCAGGAGTGGAATTGCTGGGTCCTAATTAACTCTGTGTTTAGTGTTTGAGGAACCACCACAGTGTCCTCCACAGCCGTGGCCACTCCGAAGTCCCACCGGCAGGCTCCGTGCCAGCACCTGTCATCTTCTGTTTGCTCTGACATGAGCGTCCTGATGGCCATGAAGTGGCATCTCGTCATGGTCATGGCTTACGTTTCCCCAGTGATGGTGATGCTGAGCAAGCAGCCTTCATGCTCCCCAAAGTTGCTGACAGCAGCCATGCAAGCTGTCCTGAGAACAGTAAGGAGCTTTCCGTACCCAGACTCCACGGCGGGCAGGGAGTCCAAACTTGGGGCTGAGTCTGAGAAAGAGACACATGTGTGGCCAAAAGAAGTCGCTTGGAGAAAGCTGTTGAGTGTCTGGAGAGTCCACAGAGGCATGGGGCAGCCAAGTGACATTCGTATTTATGTCGCAGTGAGATAGGTACAACCCATCCTGAGCCTCTAGAATGAGCCCAAGCAGCTGAACAGTGGCTGCCCTGGGTTACTCACCAACCTCTATGGAGCAGTGGTTCTGTCCCCCCACCCCCCACACCTTCCCAGAGACCCCAGGTTCAGAAAACTGAGCCAGGACCAGGAGAGGCCTCTGTGGATCTCCCCGACCCTCTTGTCTTGCTGCTCCGGGACTCAAGCATGCTACCTCATGGCTTCTATCATCCCATCCACATCTGAAGTCAACGTGTTTGTCCATCTGTTTACCTCCTAGTCTTCCAGCCCCCTCTCCAGACTCTTGGCTCCTGAAAGAAAGGACTTTGTCTCTCTCCCGGGCGCAGAGTAGACTCTGGGTAATTGTTTGTTACACAAATGGATACTTCAACACAGTTCTGCCTAAAGGTCCCATTCCCTCTCCATGAGTCTTCTCAGACTCAGGGCTAAATGCCACCTCTTCTTTGGCTCTATCCATATTCTGGGTCTCGCCCAGGTTGTTTAAAATTAAATTTTTCTCTTTCTCTCTATTTTTGGAAGGGACTGATATGCATGTCACAGATGTATGTAGAGGTCAGAGAACAACTTGTAGCTTGTGGCTTCTCTTCTTTCACAGTGTGCGGCCCTTGGAGATCAGGCTTGATGAAGAGGTCCTTTATCCACTGAGCTCTGTCATTATCCCTGGTTTGTCCTCTAGATTACAACAATGATTTTTTAAATTATGTGTATGTGTGTGTCTTGGGGATGGGTGAGGTGTGTGCATATGTGCAGGGATCTTCAGGGTCAAAGGCATGGGGGTACCCCTGGAACTGGAGTTTCAGGTGTCTGTGAGCTTCCTGATGTGGGTGTTGGGAACTGAAACCAGGTTCCCTGCAAGGGCAGTTTGTGCTCTCAACGACAGGCCCAGTTCTTCGCCCTCTCACTTAGTTTGTATAGGAACAGTTTCTATAAAAACCAATGGTATCACTTCTGACATCTTCTTCCTCTCCTCTGGGCTGCCTTCATCCTGACTGTTCCACTAAGCACTGTAGCCCTGACTTTAATCTCTTTCTCTCCAGTCCAGCCCAGCACATTCCTTTCTTGTCATGTTTCATTGACTCTTCCACGCTAGGTCCATGCCTGTCACTCAAGCACTTTGGGGGCTGAAGCGGAAAGATCCAGAGTGTGAGGCTAGGGCAGGTGACCTTGCAAGGCACATCTAAAAGGCAACAATTTGGTTCTCATGCTGAGCCAGCCTAGGGGTTTCTGCCCAGTTTCCTTGCCCTTGAGAACCTATGTTCATGTCTAAGCCACTGTTCTATTGCTGTGAAGAGACACCATGACCATGACATATAAATATATATATATATATATATATATATATATATATATAAAGGAAAGCATTTGATTGGGGCTGCCTTACAATTTCATAAGTTTAGTTCATTCTCATCATGGAGGGAAGCATGGTGGCGCACAGACAGACCTGGTTTGAGAGAAGTAGCTGAGAGTTCTACACCTAGATTTGTAGGCAGCAAGAAGAGAGAGCCACTGGGCCTGCCTTGTGCTTTCAAAACCCTCAACGCCCACTCTCAGTGACACACTTCCTCCAGCAAGGCCACACCCCCTAATCCTTCCAAATAGCGCCACTCCCTGCTGACTAAGCATTCAAATATATGCGCCTGTGGGGGGCCCTCTTCTTCAAACCACCACAGTTCCCTTGGAGTTCTCATGTTAGTTCTCATATTTAGGAATTGGGGAAATCTGGTCTCGCACATACAGTTCTGTACTTTAGCACTTCTGACAATTAAATCCTAAAAATTTGGAAATACTGTGATCCAGACATTTAACTCTTAAAAATTTGGGCCAAGAAGTAATCAAAAGTCTGTCCAACGACATATCTTCAAACATGCACATTGTGGTGGAAAAATAGAAACAAAATCCAATCTAATAAAAATAAGCAGCTGGGCCTGGGGAAATGATTCAGTGGAGACGAGCTCTTGATTCATAAGCACAAAGACCTGAGTTCAAATACCCAGAACCCATGAGAAAAGCAAGTCATGGCCACGGGTGTGCCTGAAATCCAGGCACTCCAGGGGCAGAGACAGGTGAGTCTCTGGGGATTGCTGGTTGCACATGCACACGTGCGCGTGCGCAAACACACACACACACACACACACACACACACACCCCAAAATAGACAAGTGACTGGATAATTAAGTTATGATACACATGTAGAATGAAATACTTTGAGTCTACTGCCATGCTGTCAAATTCTGGTTGTTGGAAATGTTATTAATATTGGTTAAAGTTAAAAACCAAACAAACAAGGTTATTGGTGAAGTTATAATTTTGGATCCTAAAAGAAAGGTCAACATACTAGTGACTTATAAAAGCAGAAACTAACAGGGTGTAGAGTTGATGAAGGGTCTGCACAGCCAAGCATTCAGCTCCAATCTTCCTGTTCACTCCCTGATTCTCATCTACCACACAGTCTACAATGTCTCCTCTCCTTTCTGTCATCAGCTGTGATGGTGTCTTAGTTAGGGTTTTACTGCTGTGAACAGACACCATAGTCAAGGCATCTCTTTTTTGTTGTTTTTTGTTTTGTTTTGTTTTGTTTTTTGTTTTTCAAGACAGGATTTCTCTGTGTAGCCCTGGCTGTCCTGGAACTCACTTTGTAGACCAGGCTGACCTCGAACTCAGAAATCCTGCCTCTGCCTCCCGAGTGCTGGGATTAAAGGCGTGAGCCACCACGCCCGGCTATAAGGACAACATTTAACTGGGGCTGGCTTACAGGTTCAGAGGTTCAGTCCATTATCACCAAGGCAGGAACATGACAGCATTCAGGCAGGCATGGTGCAGGAGGAGCTGAGAATTCCACATCTTCATCTGAAGGCAGCTAGGAGAAGACTGGCTTCCAGGCAGCTAGGATGAAGGTCTTAAAGCCCACAACCACAGTGACACACCTACTCCAACGAGGCCACACCTTCTAATAGTACCACTCCCTGGGCCAAGCATATACAAACCATCACAGATGGTAAGGGAAGAAGCAGACATGGAGGGCATATCCTATCCTTCAGAAGTCTGAGCCAGACTGTGCTCACATCCCTTCTGCTCCCGTCAAGTAGCTAGAAACTAATCACACAGGCACGCCTCGTGGATACGCATCACTTTGGAAGTCGAGGCCAAAACCAACTGTCACCATACTTCCTGTTTAGCAATGGTTTGGGTTTCTCTGGACATCCATCTGCTTTCCCGCCAGGCCAGTCTTACGGTGCCCAGCCATAACTCATGGTGCCTCAGACCCTTTTTAGTATGCTACCTTCAGCACGGGGATGCTGTGGGCCCCTTTCCAATGCCACCATTCATTTCTGCTCTCTTCAAGATCAGCCCGCTATCTGTTCACCCTGGACAGGCTTGTCTCTGCCCACCCACTTCATCCCTACACGTGTTGTACTTTTGTTAAGCTCTGAAGTGTCCCAACTGTATCTCATGTGACCCCCCTACCGCCAACAAGACCAGAAGCAACTAGGAAGCAGAGAGCCATCTGGCAATCTGCTGTCTGCTCCTTGATTTTTTTTCTATAATAAAAGGCCAGGTGTGGCAATGCACACCTGTAGCCCAAGGTCTAGAGATGCACAGGCAGGTGTAATAATGCACACCTGTAACCCAAGGTTCAGAGATGCACAGGCAGGTGTCCAGGGGCTCACTAGCCAGGTACCCATCTAACCAGGAAATCCCAGATCCCAGTGAGAGACTCTATCTCTTTTTTTTTTCTCGACACAGGGTTTCTCTGTCCTGGAACTCACTTTGTAGACCAGGCTGGCCTTGAACTCAGAAATCCACCTGCCTCTGCCTTCCAAGTGCTGGGATTAAATGAGTACACCACCACCGCCCGGCTGAGATTCTATCTCATAAAACAAGGCAGACAGCTCCTGAGATTAATTTCAGACCACCATCAACACACACACACACACACACACACACACACACACACACACACACATACACACACACACGGTCACATGCTCACCCATTTGCACATACGCAAATAAATACATAAATCAATCAATAAATAAGCATTTACCCAAAAGAACAACTCTCTCTCTCCTTCCCTCCCTCCCTCCCTCTCTTTCTCTCCCCCTCCCTTCCTCCCTCCCTTCCTTGTAAAAACTATAGATAATGTAGGAAATAAGGAAATACTCACGCACTGGTCTTTCAAAGTCCCATGGTGTGATGGGCCCCTCAGGAACAACTGTGTCGATTCTCCTCACCTGATGTGTTAGCAGCCCTCTCCACCCCAGCGAGTCTGACCTTACCCAGCTAAGTTCTTTCTCTCCTACTCTGGCCGATCACAATCCTCACACGGCCTTCAGTCACAGTTCACCAGAGACCATCTCTGAAAATTAATGGTCTCTTCTTGGCAGAAAACAAATCTTACTCATTATAAATTCATGGGGTTTGCTGTCTTAGGGCAAACTCTTTTTTTTTAGGCTTTATTTTCTCATTATAATTGATTTTGTTTTATCTGTTTCCAGACAGCGCCTACCCCATGCCAGGAGGTGTCTGTGTGTTTGTTCTTGGATCAGAGCCTAAAGGAAAGGTCATCACATAAGCTGCTATGAGTGACAAGAATCTTCTAAGCATAGAGAAATTAAGTGACCTACAGGGCTCCATGATGACAGAACCCATTAGGGAATGCCTCCAAGAAGATGAGACAGCCCTTTCCTGCCAGCTTCCAATCGGACTGATCCCAAACAAGTTTGGATGGATGCAGGATGCTAGAGGGACTGGAGTCCAGAGGCTCCATGTAACTTGCCACTTGAAGAATGAGAGAGGGAATACAGGGGGAAATTCGCCTGTTCATTCATCTTGGTGGTGTTTAAGGGCCACGCTCCGGGCTAAGTGCCCTCAGGAAAGAATAAGTGTGAGTTAATTTCCCCAGAAGCAGGAAATGCATGGCATCTGGGATGTTATTGGGTCGGCTCTGCAATGGCACAAGTAATGGGTGGGAGTAAACAGACGGAAAAGGCAGAGAGAATACACGCTCTCCATCCAAGAGCAGCCTGGGGACCACAGCCCACTGCTGGCTGGCAGATCACAGGGACTGCTGGGATCTTATTCTATCTAGAACCTTAAGGAACACAGTGTTTCCATAAATAAGCGTCACACACTCTTAACCCAGAAGGCTCCACTAGCCTGTCACACGGTGAAAATGGCTGTATTTTTATTTACTCGGGCAGATCTAAATGTGTACCTACAGTCTCCTCACAGGGCCTGTCTTGCAGAGAGTGGGACCTATTGCAAGGGCAGGCCCCTGACACAGGGGAGTAGACTAACTCACTAAGGAGGGCCAGAGCTCAAGCCTGGGTCCCAGCCAGCTACTCCCTGACTCTGCACCATTCTGCTTGCCCTTCAAATGCACAATCTGTCTTGCAAGAATAATTGGCATTGCATTTTCAGGAGATGAGCGCTGAGTAGAAAATATTTACCAGCTCTGGCGTAAAATTGGTTGCCATCTCAGTGAATCAAATTCAATTAGCTGCCTGCTTGTCTTCGCCGCGCTTGGAGTAATTGGTGGTGCTGCACCCTTGCCTGGTCTCCAGGTAAGGATTGGTGGGGAAAGGGAGGTAGGCGCCTGGTAAGCTAGGCTGTTGGCAAGACACATGGCAGCCGGTCTCCTTCGAGGCAAAAGAATAATGGGCTCCTCCTCTCTTTTGCTTTGCACTAAATAAAGACTTGGTTCCCCTGGTGTTCATGCATGGAGCACCCTTAAGGTAGCAGGAGACCGGGAGCCCGCCCTGCTCTGGTGGCCTTCTTTGCCACCCACATCTTTCTCAGCATCGACAGCCCGAGATCACACCCAAGATCACTGAGAGCAAAGCAAATTCTGTGGTTTAGAAAGCTGCTTGGAAACTGTTACCTTCCCTCCCCTCCAAAGATCCCAGAGAATATTCCAGAGCAATCAGTAATCAGATGGGAAAAGACACAGAACTCCTTTAAGTGACCATTACTCAGAAAACACTATGCACTTTTTTCTCAGGCCGATGAATATGTTTACGTAACAGGGCAGGTCTCCTACTTAGCAGAGCTTCCAAGAATTAGGTCTATTAAGTTAATGGCCTGAAACAGAACCCCAAAGATGTCAACTCCGGTTTCTTCCATGATACACACCCTGGGTGCTGGGATACACTGCAGCGTTTAAGAAAGACTTAAAAAGAAAAAGAATGAATTACTTTTCCCAACAGCCTTGAAATCACAGCTATCTTATACTTCATGTGAGGTTTGCTGGAGAAAGGTCACCTTAGCCAGGAGGTGGCATTTAAAAGCCATTTTGCCGGGTCTGTCACTGCCACTGTGCCTGGTGGTAGAGAAGTCATTAGGTCACTAGAACTGGCTGAGAGTTGACCAAAGAGCAGGAGGAGGCTTGAGGCTGGCGAGGGGACTTTAGGGGTCACCTTCCGTCTTCCTTCTCCAAGGACAGGAGGGTGGGTGTTTGGCTTTTCTTGGTTTTCCTCCCCTAGAACCTGACTGACAATGGGAAGGCCACCCTGGGTGTTTGCTGGCCTGCCATGTAGGTGAGCTCACAGGAGGAGTTCAAGTACACTGCCCCTCTCGGGTCCACTGCCTTCCTCAGAGCCTCTCTGCAGACAGCCTCAGGGGAGAGGTAGGACTGGAGAATCTGCCACGTGGGCCGCAGCACTTAGCTGTCCATCATCACACGGGCAGTGGCCCTGAGCCTTTTGAGCTGTGGCTCTGCTGCCTCTGGGAGTCAAGTCTATCTCAGACCTCAGTCCTGCTTTGACAACTGTGCAGTTGTCCAGAAACTTCCTAGTTCTTTGAGGGTCATTTTCTTTCATTTGCAAAAGGAAAGTTATTAGAACACATTCCCAAGCTATCAACTTACTGGTTATTAAACCTCAAAACTGCCCAGGTGGAAAACACAGTCTAAATTTAAAACAGTCATTAATGATTCCATTACTAGGCAGAGGAGAGGAAATACTGGGGAAGCAGCACACCGGGGTCAACATCCAACTGAAATGCTCACTTCCCTTCTAGACCCACAGCAGCTCAGGGCTTCACGGAGCCTCCCTGCCCTTCTGCTTGGCTTCTGTGGTACAGGCGGCCAGTGTGACCTGTCTCTGGAATATGGCTGAGAGGCTGCTGCCACTATTCACAGGAAGCTGGGACACGCGGGCCATCAGCCGGGCTGCCAGTTGTCATTTATAACTTCAGCTCTCTGCTATCTCTTGTAAATAATTTATTAACAAGCACCTCCCTGACGCAAGTCTTACCTCATGGCTCACCCAAATCAATCCCACAAAGATTTGTTGGCCAATTACGAAGCATCAAACAGCAGCGGAGACAAAATTTCATCCCAGTAAAGAAATGTTTATCTTCGCCAAGGATGCAGGTAGCTGAAGTTGTTGGCCTTGACAATGCCAAAATAATGACACAAATTCTGTCTTTGGAACAGAGACAGCCTCTTTATTTCCCCTTAGAGAATGTATGACTGCTGAGCTCATGGGAGGATGTCATCCACCTACTGCTATAGCATAGGGTGGGCCCTGCAGAGTGCTGGGGGGGCAGGGGAGTAGCAGAGGGGGCTCTGAAAGATGGAGGCTGAGGCTGCAGGTGTCGGGCAAGGGGAAGAAAGATACAGTGCCCCAAGGTGTCAGAGAAGAATAACTCCCATGGGTCTTGGCTTGATGAAACACCCTTAACAAAAGAGAGAGAGAAAGAGAGAGAGAGAGAGAGAGAGAGAGAGAGAGAGAGAGAGAGAGAGAGAGAGGCG
>NC_034607.1:49200682-49214137 GCF_900095145.1 Mus pahari
AGAGAGAGAGAGAGAGAGAGAGAGAGAGAGAGAGAGAGAGAGAGAGAGAGAGAGAAGGAGAGAGAGGCAGTGAGAGAGAGAGAGAAAGGAAGGGAGAGAGAGAGAAGGAGAGAGGGAGGCAGGGAGAGAGAGGGAGGGAGGGAGAGAGAGGGGGGTAAGTTCATTAATGTGTATAGTTCACATACACATTAGAGCCCATTAGAACCACTTGGAAAATAAGTGGTTCCTAAAGAGATATCTTGCAGTTCCAGTTTACACAGCATCTTCAGCACCCCAGTTCTGGAGAAGTCACAAAACAAAAGGGAAGGACGCTGAACCACTCATGGTGTCAGCATGGGGATAGAGGTGGGCAAATAAAAGGCCAACAGCTAGCTGGTAAGGCTGGTTATTTTCTGTACTTTTTGAGACGAGACTCCTTGATCTGGCCCAAACTAAACTCTAACTCTGATATTCCTCCGTCAGCCTCTGGAGTGCTGTGATTATAGGCACGCCAGCATGCTTTAGGAAGGTAGGACTCCTCTGGTCCATTTCCAGGAAGATGAGAAAGAAGGCATCCTTGGGTTCAGTCTGGTAGGAAACGGGGCAGAATGCTTTTGTCTCTGTGCATCTTTATGCTGCTATTAAGCAAATAGAGCGCAGGGATCTCTAGACTCTCCTTCTCAATGTCTTCAGTCCGGTGATATTTGGAAGAGGCGGAAAGTCAGCAGGGAGGGTAGACAGGAGCGCGGAGAGACGGGCTGTTTCGTCACTTGGGCTGCTTGCGCTTAGTGAAAGTCTTGGGAGCCAAACTGAGGAGTCTGTAACCTAAGCTGAACAGGAGTCCAAGGTCGCCCTTGATAACTTAGTGAGCCTGGGCGACATGAAACAAAGGGGACCGACCGGAGGATGGCTAAGTCAGTGAGGTGCTTGCCACGTAAACACGAGCTCTTGAACTCAGACCCCAGCACCCACAGAAAAGCTAGGCACACCAACGTGGGTAGAGACAGGAGATTGGGTTACTGGCTAGCCAATCTAGCTAAGTTGGTGAGCTCCAGGTTCACCAAGGGAACTTGTTTCAAAATATAGGGTGGAAAATGACGAAGACCCGGAGCATTGATCTTTGACCTTCGTACACATGCTCACTTAGGGGTACAAATACGTACCCAAGGCTGCCCCTGATTGTTCCCTAGCAGCCAGAGTTTGGGAGAGAGCCTGCACAAGGTAAGTGATCCTTGGCTCATTTTCCAGAAGTTCCCCTCTAGACTCAGAAGGCCTTGTCTCTTGAAGGTGTGATGGATAGACACTATCCATCACACAAGAAGGAGGAACTGAGCCAGGCGTGGTGGCACACGCCTTTAATCCCAGCACTTGGGAGGCAGAGGCAGGCAAATTTCTGAGTTTGAGGCCAGCCTGGTCTACAAAGTGAGTTCCAGGACAGCCAGGGCTATACAGAGAAACCCTGTCTCGAACAACAACAACAACAACAACAAAAGGAGGAGGAACTGGTCTAGCCTCTACTCTGGACTCTCTGGAAGAAGGTCTCAGTAGAAGCAGGGCAGAGAGCTCTTCCCTGATTCTGACCACTTTGGTTCATACTGTGATACCAGGCCAGGACCTAGCTGATAAATGCCAGGGAAAGCCCCCAGGGATAATTAAAATAGTCCCCCTCATACTGCCACCCACTGAAGTACTGTGGAGAATGCGTGTGAGCTCCCCAGTGGACTGCTAGCTCACTGACAGCAGATCTTATATTTTTGTATTCAACGCTGCTTCTCCTTCAGTTTGGCTCAATGCTTGCACATTTCAGGCACAGACAAGCATCTGCTGTGTGCACAGACATACCTAATACCCACAAATCTGCACAGCTCCCTAAGTTCTTTGTCAAAAAGTGCAGTAGCAATTCCCACACCAACACAAATTCCTGGCAGTTACCTTATTTTATTTTTTAAATTTACCTTCCCAAGCATTAATGGTGCTTGTCTGCAACTGCTCTCAATCACAAATGCAAAAACTGCAAAATCCTAAAGAGGATTTAAAGACATTTACCGAAGCTCACACTGGCCAATGCAAAACAAATACTTTAATAGACAGGTCTGGGGCCAGCCCCAGCACTGACGACCCTGGGTTTCAGAGCCAGTCTCCAAGTCACCCCCCCCCTTTTTTTTTCTGGGGCTAGTATCCATGCAGATGATCAGGAACAAACCAAAACCATTTGTCTGAATCTCTGGCAAAGTGTGCACAGCCTGTAGAGTTCCAGAAAACACACTGCCCAGGAATAGCTCACGGTTGGCATGGAAGTGGGAAAGTGTAACATATTTCTACTTCCAATATGAAATTTATGAGGACCAGAATTTCCCTGGGGTTCTGGAGAGGCTGAGTCAGAACTCTGAATCCCACTCACAAGATGGCCCAAGAATGATTAAAAAAAAAAAAAAAAAAAAAAAAAAAAGCACTGATAGTCAAGGCAGACATTGTTGGAGTCGTCAAGAAGCCTGGACCCTAGCTGGTTTCATCATCCTTAGCCACGTGATATTGGTTCCTTACTGGCTGGTTTTATGTGTGTGTGTGTGTGTGTGTGTGTGTGTGTCCATTTGACCCAAGCTAGAGTTATCAGAGAGGAAGGAGCCTCAGTTGAGAAGTTAGCTCCACGAGATCCAGCTGTAGGGAGGGCATTTTCTCAATTAGTGATGAATGGGGCCAGGTCTAGCCTACTGTAGGTGGTGCCATCCCTGGGCTGCTGGTCCTGAGTTCTATAAGAAAGCAGGCTGGGCAAGCCATGGGGAGCAAGCCAGTGAGCAGCACCCCTCCATGGTCTCTGCATCAGCTCCTGCCTCCAGGTTTCTGACCTGTTTGAGTTCCTGTCCTGACTTCCACAACCATGTGGAAATGTAAGCTGAATAAACCCTTTCCTCCCCAACTTGCCTTTTGGCCATGGTAGTTTTGTTGTAGCAATAAAAAACCCTAAGACAGTCCCTAACCCTCCCCAAACCTCACCCGTAAGGAGAATATAATACCTTCGTTGCTTACTGCTTCAGTAACTAGCTAAGCTGTTAGAGCATATAGGGAATGCTTGTTTGCTTTTAGAAGTTGGGGGCTTGTGTGATGGAGGTAAGGGCTCACTATGTAGCTCAGGCTGTCCTCAAATTCATGATCCTTCTGCCTCCGCGGGGATTACAGATGTGCACCGCTCACGCATTCAGATGTGTGCTTTAAACACAATCACGATTCAGAGTAAATTATGAGTTACCGGTGATGCCAGGGGTGAGGGCTACAGCCCACCTCTGAACGTCTGGGGCACAAGGAAACAACAGAGGTTTGCTCTGTGCTGAAGGAGGGTTGGTAGACCTTACTTCCTGCCCAGACACTGATCTCAAAGAAGACTCAGAGAATTATGTTTCATCCTGTCAGTACTATGAAGCCAAAAGAATAAAGAGTTCCTGTGTATTGTTCCTAAACAATAAGATAATTCACACTCACCACACACAAACAAGAAAGCAAGGACATTTAGAATATTCCCTGTCATTAACAGTGTGGATGGCTATAGCAAAATACCGTGGACCAGATGGTTTACACGACAGAAGCCTGAATTCTTGCAGATCTGGAGATCTTGTTGGTCCAAGATTAGGTGCAGCCTGGTTTTCCTTTTATAAGGTAGCCAGTCCTATGGGCCCTTATGGGCCCATTTAACCTGAATTACCTCTTAAGAATGCTATCATCAAATACAGTCACACTGGGAATTCAACATGAAAAACGTATTTTTATTATTTAATTGTTTATTTATTTTTATTGGTTGATTTTTCAAGGCAGGGTTTCTCTGTGTAGCCTTGGCTGTTGTGGGACTCACTCAATAGACCAGGCTGGCCTCGAACTCTGAGATCCTACTGCCTCTGCCTTGTGCTGGGATCACAGGCTTGTGCGGCCACTCCCAGCTGAAAAACAATTTTTTTTTTTAAAGATAGGGTTTTATGTGGCTCAAGCTGGCTTTTACATTCAATATTAGGGGACAAAATCGAATCCACACAACCTAATAGTCCCACTCTTTATATCCTTGAACATCTTTATCTTTGTCCGAAGCACATTTGTTTAAAACAGGGTTGTACTGATTATGTTGTAACCTGCCCTTTCTGTTCACTAATACTTGAGGACTGCATTCTCAGTCATTAGATAACTTCATAGTCTTGGGAAGTTCTCAGAGTCCTTGCTGTGGCAACACCAAGTTTCCTCTGGTGTGTGATTCCGACTGCACGTCATTTCTCCCCATTGCAGAGGGCGCTATGGTCAACCCCCTGGACTCTGCATAAGACAGAGTCTTCCAAATGACCTTATAGCCGGGGGGACACTTCTAGCGTTCCTGGTGTGTACGCCAGGACTTTTATTCCTATTTCCTCCTCAATAGCAACATCTGAAGCGTCACTGTTTTCTTCTCCAAATGTTTATTTGGGGATAAACAGAAAGTCAGAGGCAGGCGGATTTCTGAGTTCGAGGCCAGCCTGGTCTACAGAGTGAGTTCCAGGACAGCCGGGACTATACAGAAAAACCCTGTCTCGAAAAAAACCAAAAAAAAAAAAAAAAGAGTTTCCACGTGCCGTTCACCTGATATGTCTTTGAATTGACCAGAGACCCAACATGCTGGTGTCAAAGTCTAACACCCGGACACTGAAGTGTATTTCTTACTATTGCTTTTTGAATCTTATTTGTTATCAACCATTGAAAAGCTCGTGATGTTTCAGGGGTGTCTGCTGCCTCTCATGGTAACCAGTGGACATTGCTCACTGTGTAGATGTCTGACTTATTCCAGCCTATATTTCTTTCAGCAGCACAATGCACTAGTCTATATGGCCAACAGGGTGATCTACAGAAATCAGCTTGCATTTTCCTCCCTTAATTCTGTAGAAAGCTAAGGAGGAAGCTCTCGATATGAAAAAGGACACTGTGGGTTCCAGCAGAGCCTCTCATGTAAATGTCATGCAGGAAACATTTATAAACAACAGGGCCACAATTGGATTTTGCTCTATATTTGGAAAATTCGGCCCCTCATTACAAAGCAAGCCGATGTTATCTCATTTAGCTCATTCTTCGGCTCATCTCCTGTAATCATTAAATTACACAGCCATATTTCCAAAGCTCTAAGGAGGAAAAAGTAGATTAGGAATAAAATCTCTTAAGCGCCTTTCGCAGCGCAGCGCTCCGGATTCAGCCGTGAACGCGGCTGCAGAGCCCCGGGAATGATCTATTCTGAGCCGTCGGGGTGAGTGATTTGTTTCATTTTCCCCGGCTCCCCAATGTTCTTTCTCGGATGTGGAACAAGGATGGAGCCTTTAATATTCTGTTCCTGGATGTGTCCCTGATCGCTCTGTGACCCTGTCCCTCAGGGCGGAAGTGAACGAAGGAATGAGAAATCGTGAAATACACGGATGATCAGAGGGAAGAAATAAAAGTCAGGCAGAAAGGACTGTGGGCTGTTTATCATGTGCCTCTGCAGAGGCTGTTTTGATCTGCTCGGGCCTTGCTCGAAGCTGTCAGGTCGGGAAGTCTTTGTTCTTTCCTCAGGAAGGCTCATTTCTCTTAGGTGACTCAAAAACTTAACAAATACTTGGTGAGCTCTCTCAGCATTCCTCGGCCCTGCATTTGGAGGCTGGATTATCCTCCCCACTCAAATCTCCAGTCTTGATTGTTCCTTTGCATCTCATTAACTCTCATTTTCTATGAGTCCAACTTGGACTCTTCATCAGGGTTTCCCCGGGGTGTCCCTCGGGCGATCTAGTTTTGGCTGAGAATTCCCCAGGGCTGTCTCAGCCTCAAGCTTTTTCCTTCATTCTGGGGGGCAAATTCAGGTTCTCCATGGAGATGTTTGAAAAGGACTCTTCCAGTTGAGCTCTGCAGGGCCTGTCCTCCTCTGGCTGCTCTGCCAGGATGTGGTTTTGCAGGCCTGATTTGCATTCCAAATGCAGGGCCCATCTACCTCATTACTATCGTGACTTTATTAAGAACGAAGCTATGGAGCATCCTTAGAGATCGGCGGCTTTCTCCAGGCAAGCCATGCCCTCTCCTACAACCCCGCCGACAGCCAGCACTTCAGAACCAAGAGACAAGCCCAACAGAGCTGCCTAAGCATTCAGGGCAAAACCGAATCACCTGAGAGCACCCATAACTCACAGCTCATTAGTGTGACCTCAAACTCTCAACTCCAGCGAGTCTAGCTTGCAACAGTACCCTTAAAATTGGCTTATTTACAAGCAGCTAGGGGACCAAGGAATGAAACTTAGGCGATAAGGTAGCAACAGGAACAGGATCGCCCCCTATGCCCCCCTCATTAATCAAGAGCCCCGTGCCTAGCACACACAATCTCTCTTTTCAGTATTTCTTATCTCTTTGATTAATTCAATGAGCAAAGATGAGTTTATGGTACCCAAGTGCTCTTATTTGTATCTTAAAAATTTGGTCCCGACTCTCCCTACCACGCATGAAGTAGAATTTACAGGGCTCTCTATTCCTAACAAGTACAACCATCTCAAATCTTCCTCGTGAATCTTTCTATCCGCTCGGCTCAAAGGAAGCCAGGATGTACAGACGACCACACCTAAGGGTGTGATGCTGACCGCTGCAGATGCTCGACAGATGCAAACCAGAGGCTCTGCATACTGCCGCCTCTACAGTATGGCGGGGGGAGGGGGGGGAAAGGGAGCCATGGCTCCAGACAGGCAGCTGGCACAGCCCAACTGACTCCAACGTTGCTATGTTGAGGATGACCCTGAACTTTTGCCCCTCCTCTACTCTCTGGGTTGCTGGGAACTGAACCCAGGGCTTCATGCATCCTAAGCAACTGAGCCACACAACCCCAGCCCTTACCTACCTGCTCTTTTGTTTTGTTTTGTTTTGTTTGAGGCAGGGTTTCTCTGTGTAGCCCTGGCTGTCCTGGAACTCACTCTGGAGAGCAGGCTGACCTCGAACTCAGAAATCCCACCTGCCTCTGCCTCCCAAGTGCTGGGATTAAAGGTGTGTGCCACCACGTCTGGCTTTCTTTCTTTCTTTCTTTCTTTCTTTCTTTCTTTCTTTCTTTCTTTCTTTCTTTCTTTTTTGGTTTTTTCAAGACAGGGTCTCTCTGTATAGCCTTGGCTGTCCTGGAACTCACTTTGTAGACCAGTCTGGCCTCGAACTCAGAAATTCACCTGCTTCTGCCTCCCGAGTGCTGGGATTAAAGGCGTGCACCACCATGCCCAGTGCACGTCTGGCTTTCTTACCTGCTCTTATCTACACTTCAGCCCTCAGGCCCCACCCCTCCAGGTCACCTGGCTTTCTCTAACCTTTTGCCTCTCCCAGGGCCTTTATTGATGTCTGTGCTGGCTATGACCCAGAACTCCAGAGTCTTCTCCTTCATTGCTTGGGCACGCTCGCTGGCTGGTACTCTGACTCTATAATCCAAGATGTAGACATGGCAGGCAGGGAAGGTGTCAGTCGGAATGCGCTTGGCTGGTGACATTTTCCGTGACTTGGGCTACAAAGGCTTGGTGTGTTTCAAGGCCGGATGATCACTGCTTACAGACAGGTCACCACTAGACAAGCTAGTTAAGCTCTTTAAGCCTCCCTCGGTCCTCATCTGCGAAACAGAGGTAAAAAACGGTACTTACCTCTCACGGTTGGTGGTGGGAGGGTGAGGCAAGTTAATACACAAGATGAGAGCTTCCGAGGCACTTGGCAAATACGTGATTACTAAATAAATAAATAAATAAATAAATAAATAAACAGAAAGCAAAGCGCATTTCCTGTATCTGTTCCATTAAAGAAAAATGCCAGTACGAGCAGACTGGACCTGTGGTATTGGTAGCTGCATAATATTATTAAACCTGGATGTCAACTCTTTCTTCAAGAACACCTCACTGACCCAGCGATGGAGCAGGTACTGCCACTGAGCCTGACAACCCGGGGACCCCATGGTGAAAGAAGTCTTTTATCTCCACATGTGTGTCATGGCACAAATCCCCCCCATCCCCGATAGATAGATAGATAGATAGATAGATAGATAGATAGATAGATAGATAGATAGATAGATAGATAGATAGAAAATAAAAAGAATACTTCCCAAGGCATAATACCTCCTACAACTCCAGCCATTTCATCCAAATTTCAGTCTTAACAGCAGATGGGCTTTAAAGAGGTACGGCAACCGAGGAAATCCCTTTAATTGGCCTTCCTGGAACTCTGACATGATATATATGCTCGCATTTATCGTTCAGGACTCGGTCACACCGATGCTAAAATCCTATCGGCGAGAACAGAATTGTGTGGCCATAATTTGCTGCAGAGGAAATGGATTCTACTCCCCAAACACTCATGTTCAACTCAAAGAGGAAGGAAACACAGAGGCGGGAAGGCAGCAGACCCTGGTCTAAGGCCAGTCCAACAGCCAGCCCAAGACAGACAGACGGCAGAGCTGTTCTCCCAAGCGCCTCAACCAGCGCCCCCACCAGGACGTTCCTACAGCACTAAGCTCTGCACCTGCCCTAGGTTACAGCTCGGAGTGTCCCTCTCACTGTCCCTGGGTTCTTATTACATCTATCTTTGCATCTTCCCTTCCTCTCTGGTCTCAGACTACTTGCTTTCTCTATAATTCTAAATTCTCCCAGCATCCTGCTGAGCAACCCGACTTCAGGGTTAGTCCAAATGCCCAGGGATATTGTTGCCTCAGAAGCAAACCTTTCTCAGGGAAACACTCACCTGGCCATTCAAAGCATTTTTCTAAATCCACTAGTGGGCAGAGCTGGTGGATTAGCCGCCACGAATTTAGTCTCTCCCTCTACACTTGGCTGAGCACCAGGAAAGAGATTTGCAGAGAAAACTAGCCCACCAGGACCAAGAACACAGAGACAACAAGCAGCAACAGCCAGAAGGTGGAAAACAGATGGTGAAGAGACAGCCATCCAGGCAGTTCTGAGAACATGCTGGGAGAACGCAAACAGCTCTGTTCCCAGGCATCAAAGGCCCAGAGCCCACAACCGCAGGTACAACTGCCTGAGCAGTGGAGGTGCTAATCAAGATTAATTTGAACCTTTAATCCCAGCACTCAGGAGGCACAGGCAGACAGATCTCTAGGAGTTCAAGACCAGCCTGGTCTACAGAGTGAGTTACAAGTCAGCCAGGGCTACACAGAGAAACTGTGTCTTGAAAAACAATAAAACAAAACAGAAAGCTGCCTGACCTCCAGAACCCCACCCCTCTCCTGCCCTAGCCAAATATCAGAGGCTTGTTCACCTGCAGAGAACAGGGGGCCTCTGGTCTAAAAGCCAGAGGGCACTGAGGGATGCTCAGGAAGCAGGAGGCATCTTCTTGAGGAAAAGGTGACATCAAAGGAGCTCCAAGGATGGAACCCAGGCAGAAAGGGCAGGAGGCCAGTGGCCAGCTGGGACTCCTGTCAGGCAGGCCCACATCCTGAGTGAAGAGGGATTGGAGTACAAGTCACAGAGAAATGAGTAAGTGACTTCATGAGAAAACAGAGAGCCCAAGATGCAGGACACGCCATAATGTCACTGACCCGGGCTCTTCAGCAGGTCAATTTGATGAAAAGTTAAAAAAAAAAATGTTTGTGAGAGGAATCTAATACCACAAGAAAGAGAAAAGAGAGGGCTCAGAGGTGAAGATGGCTGGCTGCTCTTGCAGAGGACCAGAGTTCTGTTCCAACCACCCTCGTGCCACAGCTCACAGTTACTGTAACTCCAGCCACAGGGGAATGTGACACTCTCTTCTGGACCCTGTGGGCACTTGACTGCATGTCCACATACCCCCACTACACAACACATACATACCTGTAACTTAAAATAAATCTTTTGAGAGAGAGACGGTGCTTGGGAGGCAGAGGCAGGTGAATTTCTGAGTTCAAGGCCAGCCTGGTCTACAGAACAGGTTCCAGAACAGTCAGGGCTACACAGAGAAACCCTGTCTCAGAGAGAGAGAGAGAGAGAGAGAGAGAGAGAGAGAGAGAGAGAGAGAATATGCCAGTGGAGCAAAACCAAATGTGGATGTAGTACTTGACTACTTCTAGGTTATAAAACCATTAGAAATGAAATTTTGAAATAATTATAAATAATTTAATAGATAGATCATTGAAAACTAGGAAGTGACTGTCAATAATTTTATTGTTCATTTTAATAGATAAAATAATTATGTGCATTTTGGACACTATCCTTAGGTTTTAGATTAAACATACAAATATGTACATATAAAGCAACAAGAACCACCTGCAGTCCCAGGTGTTGGAAGATTGTTTGAAAGTTCAAGGCTACCTGGGCAGTGGTGGCGCACGCCTTTGATCCCAGCACTTGGGAATTAGAGGCAGGTGGATTTCTGTGAGTTTGAGGCCAGCCTGGTCTACAAAATGAGTTCCAAGTCAGCCAGGTCTACACAGAGAAACCCTGTCTCAATACCCTCTTATCTCCCCAGAAAGAAAGAGGAGGGAGGGAGAAAGGGAGGGAGGGAGGGAGGGAGGGAGAATTCAAGCTAGTCTGGGCAGCTTATTGAGAATCTGCCTCAAAATAAAAGGGAGAGGTCAGGGTATATAGTTCAGTGGTGGAACACTTGCCCAGCATACAGGAGGTCCTGGATTCAGTCCCCGGTATAAAAAATAAATAAAAAGTCAAAATCAGAAGGCCTAAGGCTGGTAACCAAGTTGGATTGGGTTCAGTGGTTAAGAGCACTGGCTGCTCTTCCAGAGGCCCCAGGTTCAATTCCCAGCACCCATTGGCAGCTCACAACTGTCTGTAACTTCAATTTCCAGGGGATCCAACACACTGACACTGACATACATGTAGGCAAAACATCAATGCACATGAAGTTAAAAAAAATAGAAATTAAAAAAAAGTCAGATGCCCAGTTCTGAGTAAGGTTTGTAATTTTTTTCTTTGTTTTTTTTTTGTTTTGTTTTTTGGTTTTTTTCGAGACAGGGTTTCTCTGTATAGCCCTGGCTGTCCTGGAACTCACTTTGTAGACCAGGCTGGCCTCGAACTCAGAAATCCGCCTGCCTCTGCCTCCCGAGTGCTGGGATTAAAAGCGTGAGCCACCACGCCCGGCTAGGTTTGTAATTTGTTTTTTTAAAAGATTTATTTATTTATTATATGCAAGTACNCTGTAGCTGTCCTCAGACACTCCAGAAGAGTGGAGTCAGATCTTGTTACGGATGGTTGTGAGCCACCATGTGGTTGCTGGGATTTGAACTCGGGACCTTCGGAAGAGCAGTCGGGTGCTCTTACCCACTGAACCATCTCACCAGCCCCAGGGTTTGTAATTTTTGTGTGTTTGTTTGGTGCTAGGATTTAACCCAGCTTTTTGCACACTGCGTACCTGCTCTACCTACTGAGATACACCATCAAACCATGATCCGTCCATCACCTGATATGTTTGAAAACAGGTAGGAATCATGATTTGTCATGCCCACCCTCCCTGTCCTTGAACTTAAGGTTTGAACAAGGACTCTCGAGAGTGAAAAGCCTAGCTTTCGCAGGCTTTAGGATTGGTTTTTCCTTTGTGGCACCACAGACCGACGATTGCAGCAAACCAGCTTCCGTCTGTGAGACTTTGAAGAAGTTATGTTACAGTCTATTTCTGTTTCAGTTTATTGGTTTTGTGATGCTGGGCCTCTTGCATCCTTGGCAATGTCCCACTGAACTGTGCATCCCAGCTCACTCCAGTGTCTTTAGGCCATTCCCTGTTGCTTTGTTTGGTTTTACTTTTTATTATGAAAAATTTAAACACAATAAGACAAGAAGTGGGTCATAAAATCCTAGTACTTCTCTTTACTTGGATTAAAATAATTCCTTTTTTAAAAAAGATTTTTAAAAATTATTTACTTTATGCATGTAGGTACACTGTCGCTGTCTTCAGACACACCAGAAGAGGGTGTGTCAGATCTCATTACAGATGGTTGTGAGCCACCATGTGGTTGCTGGGATTTGAACTCAGGACCTCTGGAAGAGCACTCAGTGCTGTTAACCACTGAGCCATCTCACCAGCCCTTAAAATAATTCTTAATCGTTTGTTAGGCTGATTCATATCTCTCTCTCTCTCTCTCTCTCTCTCTCTCTCTCTCTCTCTCTCTCTCTCTCTTTTTCCTCAGCTGGTATAAATAAAATATTGATGAAAATTATAAGAAGTTTATGAAAAATAAATCAAATGTTATAAACATCCAGTTTGCCACCCTATGATGACTAACATTGTTATCGATCTTTGATCTGCTCATGTGCTTTGGTCCCTGGGATTATTTGGAGGTAGTTTATTTAGTTTCTCGATAAGTTGCCCCAGGTTAGCCTTGAATTCACTCTGCCATCCAGGACAGCCTTGAACATTTGCTCTTCCTACTTCAGCTTCTAGCTGCTAGCATTACAAATGGTCCCTGTGTCTTCAGGGCTGGGACATTTGTACCTAGATTCTGTGATCAAGCGTATAGTTTCCAGTCTTTACCAACAGACACCAAAAAACAAGGCCTACGGTGGAGGCCTCCACTCCCTCTGACTTGGGCAGGGCCAACATCCCAAGCCAACTTGAGAGCATGGACCTTCCCTCTCCTCAAAGGAGGGCACAGTGACCCACACCTTTAATCCCAGCACTAGGAAGACAGAGGCAGACAGATCTCTGTGACTTCAAGGCCAGCCTGATTCACAGAGTGAGTTCCAGGACAGTCAGGATTACATGGATAGACCCTGTCTCAAAAACCTCAAAATAAATAAATATTAGGGGGGCCTGGAGAGATGGCTCAGTAGCTAAGAGCACTGGCTATTCTTGCAAAGGACCCAAGATTGGGCACCAGACGGGGTACCCTCTCTGACTCTGCAAACACTGCATACACAGACAAACACATAAATGGAAATAAAATGTGTGTTTTTCTTAAGTTCTAAAAAAAGGATAAAGGGGGGTAGAAGCCCTTGAGGGTGGGGAACGAGACAAAGAACCCACTAGTCTGGCTGCAGCAGCTGCCTATAAATGAGGGAATAAAAATGGAAAGCTGTGAGCAAACCAGCTTAGACCAGTCACCACTGAGCTGGTGGTGAACCTGACTAAGGACTGTCCTTCTTATCCCAGCATTGCGTGGGTCAGCACTGTGAGTTCTACCATGGGGAGCGGAACACACGCACAGGTTCACGGTAAGCCCTGTGCAAAGCAGCTCGTGAATATTAAAATCCTTCCCAGGAAGTGAAATGTGCATTGTGGGGCACTCGGGGTCTCAGTGTGGCCCAGCCATGTTTCTTTCATGGCTGCTGTACTTCCTTTCTGTGACAAACTTTCACTTTTTCTTTGAAAATGAAGCTGACAGGTGGGCAAGGTCAGGTACATTCTATGCTGGTTGAAGATTTATGTTCTCAATCGCAACACTTGAAAGAAAGACTTAGGCAGGTCCATCACAAATGTGATACCATACTGGGCTATATAGAGCATTCTGAGCTATATAGAACCTGGTTCAAAAAAATCCAGGGATGTAGTGTGACTTACTGG
>NC_034607.1:49214178-49218584 GCF_900095145.1 Mus pahari
CAGGATTTACAATTGGTAACATTCTCCTCCCCCTCACACACACACACACACACACATTCTCTCTCTCTCTCTCTCTCTCTCTCTCTCTCTCTCTCTCTCTCTCTAAAAGAATGTTTACACAGGATGACTGGACTGGGACACTATTTGTCCTATTGTTTGGAAAATGAATACTCAAATACAGCCACACAATGGTGTACCCAGTGACCATAAATAGCACTGAGCCATAATCACCAACTTGGAACTGTAGCTCAATCTGGGTTCTCAATGGTTCACAGGAATGGAGGCCAGGTAGTTCCACAACTGTAACACACAAGCACCAGGGAGACTAAGCTCAATCCGAGAGGCCAGAGCTGAAATTCTGGGAGCTCCCAGAGAGGTGCCAGCACACATGCATTCATAGGCTGAGGAAGCTGGAATGGGATGTCTGTGGACAAAGGCCATAGAATAAATGTAAACAAATAGATAACCACTGCCAGGAGCTGAGGCACGCCTTTATTCCCAGCACTGGGGAGGCAGAGGCTGGAAGATCTCTGCATTTGAGGCCAGCATAGTCTACAGAGAGCGCTCCAGGACAGACAGCATAACACAGACCCTGTTTCAAGAAAAAAGAAAACAGACAATGACAACAACTAAGCCATCAATCGTAATGTTGAATTCCAAGTTACCAGGTAAGATGCACCCACTGGTATACAGGCAGCATGAAGGGTGTGAGGGCAACCAAGTGCTTCTGGCCTGGATTTGAGGCCTGCTCCATAGGAATGAGTTCATGTCTGATACTGTGAACTGGGCCAAAAGCCCATGGGCTGGGAAGTTACAAGTCCTAGAGAGCAGTCACTAGTGTTCTGTTAAACACCATGCTGTCAAACTGATATATATATGAATGTACATGTGCACACACACGTATGTATATCACTGCACTCATGAACTCACATCACAGCAGCTCTGGCGACCCGCATAAGACCCGTACGTGATCAAGTCTCAAGATCAACTGCTATTCCAACGGCAACACTAACTGGACTCAGCGAGTTATTTTAACAGAAAGAACAGAGCACACAAAGAGAGGGGCACGTGCCAGAGGCTCCCTGGGAGGAGCTGACTGGAGGCATTGCTTACATAGATGCGGTTGTCAGTGGTCCACTCTCTCCACCTCCTATAGGTCCCTCAACCTTCAAAAGCAGCGCCACCAGCTGGGGATCAAGTGTACTTGTGAGCCTAGAGGAAACTTTTTTTTTTCTTTTGCATTCAAACCTCAACAGGGAGAGAAAAGAGATGGAAGGCTGCCAACACATATAAGCACTACATTGTTTCAATTTTGGAAGTATGACTTACTCTGTCAAAATTGAATTCCCTGGCTCACCAGTCTATGGACTGGCAGATCTGCAAGTTCCTGGCCTCTACAGTCATGGGAGCCAATTCCTACACTGGACAAGTAAGCGTGAATACACTCACTCTCCCCAAACATGCTAATTCAAATATTTTCAAGTGGCTTTTTACGTGCAGACAGATTTTAAAGATGTCCTCGCCTTTATTTTATATCTCTGTGTGAATGCTTTCATGTATGTAGGTGCCTCACACGCATGTCTAGTGCCTACAGTGACCAGGACTGTGGTTCCCAACTTCCCTAACGCTCTGACTCATGTGGTGGAACCGTAAGATTATTCTCCATGCTGCTTCATAACTGTAACTTTGCTGCCTTTATGAGTATAACTGTGTTTTCTGATGGTCTTAGGTCACCCCCATGAAAGGGCCACTTGACCACCAAAGGGGTCATGACAAAGGCTGAGAAATGCTGGGCCGGGAGGTGGTGTCAGATCCCTTGGAGCTGTAAGGAGTGGATGCTGAGCTGGGTGTCATGGGGGGGCTGAGAACCCAACTTGGGTCCTGTGCGAGAGCCGCAAGCACCCTGACTGCTAAGCTGTCTACAGTCCCATGTGTAGTTTTTAAGATTGGTCAAGAGCTTAATTTGTATACAGTATAGGGTTTGGGCTTTCCAAAGAATTTTTTTTTTAACAACAAAAGAAGATTTTCCTATTATCCCTCACTAAGCATCCGCCTTGTCCCCGATTTGAGAGGTCATGTCCTGTGTGCCCAGCTCCTAATGCCTGAACTCTCTGCTCACAGACTTGTCGCTCTTTTCCAGGAATCCACTTGTCCGTTCACCATGTCAACTACTGCAGGCTTAAAATACCTTGGCCTATGAAATTTACTCGTTTTTTTTTTTCCCCCTCAGTGTTGGGTTTAAATTGTCATAGACATATAACTATAGTCCATATAAATTTAAGAAATATTTGTCCAGGGACAACTGAAAGTTAATTGGGAATCTTTTATTAAAGTCACATTGAATTTAAAGGTTTAAAGGTTAATCTGTGCAAGATCACCATTTTGAGATAATTAAGTCTTCCCTTCATTAATATGGTTCATCCAGTTTTTCATATGTGTTTCTTTTTTAAACATTTAAATTTATTTGCCTAGGGACAGAAAAAAGGGTCTTATGCATACCAGGCAAGACCTCTGTCATTATTATTATTATTATTATTATTATTTTTGCTCAAGCAGAATCTCATTGTGTAACCCCCAGTTGACATAGAACTCACAATACAGAAAGCCTCACCTCCATCTCACAGAGAGCTGCCTGCCCTTGCCTGCTGAGCACTGGGCATAAATGTGTCCTCCACCATGCTTAGCCCCCAAGTCTGTTTTTATGGTTTTTAAATATGAGCTTGCATCTCACTTGTTTTTGTTTTTGTTTTTGTTTTGTTTTTGTTTTTGTTTGTTTGGAGACAGGGTTTCTCTGTATAGCCCTGGCTGTCCTGGAACTCACTTTGTAGACCAGGCTGGCCTTGAACTCAGAAATCCGCCTGCCTCTGCCTCCCGAGTGCTGGGATTAAAGGTGTGTGTCGCCACGCCCGACTTGCATCTCACTTGTAAGCACCAATGCTTTGCTAATACAGATGTGCTTCATTTCATTTCTCTCCTGGGTTCTCTCCTTACTGGTGAGTCCTCACCTACAGAGCCATTGCTCTTAGGTTGAGCTTGTCCCCAGCCATCTTGCCTACACCATAGTTGACTCTATTCCTTCCCCATCTCTCATGCGAGGAGACAATGACCCCAGCACAGAGACACATGCTGCAACGGTAGCAACGGCTGCTCTGAAGATGCCCCAAAACCTCACCACAGAGAACGATGCTGGTCATGGGCTTTTTGGAATCAGGTTTAGAAGATCTTTGAGTTCTAGTTTGCCAAGAAGTTCTGACCAGGAATGAATTCTGAATCTTGCTGAGTGTATTTTTTTTTGATCTGTTTAAATCATGGTGTTTTTCCTTCAATGTGTTAATGTGCTGTGTTCAATTAATATATTTCCTAAAGTTATCTTAAAATTAAACCCTCACGCTCATGATGATTGTGTTAATACAATAGTAGATTTAATATACTAACCTTATAACTTACTCCGTGTTTTCCTTTTCTCTGGGACAATTTGCATTATAAAAGAATTATCTTTTTCTTGGATAATCTGCCCTCGACACAACCCACTCCCATGTCTATACGTGGGGGTGGGGGCAGTGTTGACTACTGGTTCAATTTATTTGACCGGTATTAGTCTGGTCTTAAATTTCCATAGCCCTTTCCATCAGATCTCTACCTACACCTTGGCTGGGTGGCCACCTCGTTGCTTACAGATGGAGGTTTTTCTTGCTGCTTTCTTTTCCCTGCCGTTGACCACATTTCCATAGAGCTCACTGGAGGAACAGAACCAATTGAAAGAATGCACACTGCACAAGAAAACTGATCACAGTGGTTTCCTCGACCGACGGACGGACGGACAGACGGAGCAGACCGATCACGCTTGTCTTCCACCAACCAGAGGCTGGGAAGGCAGCAGCTGCTTAGTTCACAGGGATGGATGCCTTAAGGTCTAATCTGGTGCTGAAGGGCTGGAGGATTCCTGGAGATCCACTGGCCCTCAGTGCAGACTGGAAGGACAAAGAAGCTGGGTTCTGGGGCTTCAAAGGCTGGGACAGCAGCAGCCACCTCAGCAGACTCACTCATTAGCAAGAAGCAAAGGCAGGCAAACATGGAGACCTGACTTTGCTTAGACCTTTATCAATTTGGGTCACCGCGGGAAGGTACTGGACTTTATGGGGTTGGGTCCTACCTTCTGTTAATTCTTGTCAGAACAAACAACCTGCCCTGAGGCATGTCTATTAGATGGTTCCAGATCCGATCAAGTTGACCATCAAGGTCAACCATCAAGTTGACTGTAATGGTTTGTATATTCTTGGACCAGGGAGTGGCACCATCTGGANGNGTGGCCTGGTTGGAATAGGTGTGACCTGGTTGGAGTAGGTGTGTCACTGTGGGTGTGGGCTTAAGACTCTCACCCCAGTTGCCTGGAAGTCAGTCTTCCA
>NC_034607.1:49218814-49222473 GCF_900095145.1 Mus pahari
ACTGAACCTCTGAACCTGTAAGCCAGCCCCAATTAAATGTTGTTTTTATAAGACTTGCCTTGGTCATGGTGTCTGTTCACAGCAGTAAAACCCTAACTAATACATTGACCATCACTGACTGGGGAGATGGTTCAGCCGGAAAGGCATGTGCCACCATCCCTGATGATTTGGTTTGGAGCCCCAGAATCTTATGATTAGAGAAAACCAACTCTTGCTAGTCGTCCCTTGACCTCTGCACAGGACAACAGCTGTCCCTGTGTCCTCATCTTCTTCCTCACTGGCCGCTGCTGTCATCAGCATCAATGCCACCCTGCCTGGGGCTCAGGATTAATGGCAAGAGACAGGCACTATGGATTATCTGACCACCCATGGCTCACATGAGGACTGGCCGTTGGTGCATGGACCTCCAGGTCTGGATGGTTGCTGCATACATTCACTGTCACTGTTTAATTAAACCTACAACAGTATAATGATTGCTGTATAATTTATATCTTTAAATTGTTGTAAGAAGCCTCTCACCCATATTCCTGAAAGCAACCCTAAAAAACTCATTGGTTTACCTAGCGAGACTTGAGAGGAATCATGGCTTTGGTCTGTTGTAAATACCCACATCTGGGGTAAATATATATTTGTTTATGTCTCCACAGGAAATGTCACAGAACACGACATAACGTGTGGTAGACTTTACCATACAATTGTATGTGAAATTTGTTTCTGACCTGCTTGCTGCACAAACGGTGGCATATCATACATACCGACATGTCCCTAGCTTCCTAAGAATAATGTATCTGGCTCTCCTGGGAAGAGAGCTTCCTTATTCGTTCGTTATAGACATGGTAAGTCGGGGGCTGGAGAAATGGCTCAGTGGTTAAGAGCACTGACTGCTCTTCCGGAGGTCCTGAGTTCAAATCTCAGCAACCACATGGTGGCTCACAACCATCTATATATAGTGAGATCTGATGACCTTTACTGGGGTGTCTGAAGACAGCTACAGTGTACTTACATATAATAATAATAATAATAATAAAAAAGAAATGGTATGTCATTGCCAGCTGTATCACAGATAATTTACCTGATTGTGTTTTGATGGCTACTGGAGTGTCCACAATCATAAAAGATAAGCTCAGCGCATCTCAGCCGTTCACACATGCGGGAAGAGTAAGGTCTCTGAAATGACATCGCTTGGTCAGGGAATACATGCATTAGTAATTTGATGAACTGGTAAATTGATGAGCTGGATCTGAGAGACATTCAACAAATTTGCGCTCACACCCTCTGTTCCCCTAAAGCTTCACTTGCAGAGTATATTATTAAACTCTAGAAACTTGACAATTTGATAAAGAGAATCTGTCTACATTAAATTTATATTTCTTTTACTTGGAGTGATGTTGAGTATATTTTCATATATTTAAGTGAATTAATATTTTTATGTGATCTGTCTGTTCAAACCCTTGGTTCATTTTTTTCCCTCAAGTTCTTTTTTCCTATTGATTATTTCATTAATTACTTTCTATTGATTATGAATTCTTATACATGAGAGAAGATTCTTTTTCTTTTGGAGACGGAGTCTTGTGTAGCCTAAACTGACCTCAAACCAGCTGAGGATGACCCTGAACATCTTCGTGTATTACACAGACACTGGTGACCCCTTGCTCCTATTGTGAAGTGTGTGTAGCGGTCAGAAGTTGACACTGGGCGACTTCCTCTAACCCTTGCCACCTTTTTTGTGACAGGGTCGGTCTCTCACTGAACTTAGTTCTCACTGTTCTGTGGGAGTGGCTGAGCAGCGAGCACCCGGGAACTGCTTGTCCCCACCTTTACACAAGCACACTTGGTTTTACGTGGGTACTGAGCTTTTGAACTCAGATCATCATGCTTGTATGGCTAACACTACCTACTGAGCCTTCTGTGTACCCAAGTGTGACCTTGTGATCCTCCTGATGTTACCTCACCTGAGAGCGCAGCCGTGCGGCACACGGCCAGTCAGTGTACAGGGCTGGCGCTAAGCTAAGAGTTTCGTTTCGTTTCGTTTCTTTTCTTTTCTTTTCTTTTCTTTTCTTTTCTTTTCTTTTCTTTTCTTTTCTTTCCTTTCCTTTCCTTTCCTTCCTTTCTCCTTCCTTCCTTCCTTCCTTCCTTCCTTCCTTCCTTCCTTCCTTCCTTCCTTCCTTCCTTCCTTCCTTCCTTTTTTTGGGGGAGGGAGAGATGTTGTTTGTTTTATTTTTTTTTCAAGACAGGGTTTTTCAGTGTAGCCCTGAATGCCCTGGAACTCACTCTAGACCAGGCGGCTGGCCTTGACTTCAGAGCTCTGCCTGCCTCTCCTCTGGTGTGCTGGGACTGAAGGCATGCATCACCACACCCAGCCATACTTTGAGTTTTGTTCATGCTGACAAGCTCTCTCTACCACCTGAGCCACACCCTCAGCCCACAGATGCTTTCCCCGTGGTGGTTCATTTGCTTCTTGACTTTGCCCAAGCATCATGGTGGCCTGTTTGTTTTCTGTTGAGCTGAACTTTGTAGTCTAGTAGCAAAGGCGTTTCCTTCGGTACTTTCTTTTTTTGTTGTTGTTTTTGTTTGTTTTTTATTATTTTGTTTTTTGATTTTTGATTTTTTCGAGACAGAGTTTCTCTGTATAGCCCTGGCTGTCCTGGAACTCACTTTGTAGACCAGGCTGGCCTTGAACTCAGAAATCTGCCTGTCTCTGCATCCCAAATGCTGGGATTAAAGGCGTGTGCCACCACCGCCCAGCCCTTCAGTACTTTCAAGGTCTTGTTTTATTCACATCCTTTAGCTGTCGGGAGTTTTTCTGGTATATGCTTTGTAGCCGAGCCAATTTGTTACCCCCGACAGCGTTCTGATCATCTCAGCTCAACTCCCAGACTTTAATCCTTTTAGCACTGTGTGTTGGTGAGCTCATGCGTGTGTGCCTTTGTAGAAAAGATGGTGTAGCTCACTAGCATAGGGCACACGTGAGAGCCAGGATTTGACTCCCACACTTACCAGTTTAAAATTAAAGAAGTGAGCCTCTGCATTCCCCACAGAGTTAATCTTCATCAGTGTGTGTCTCTATATTCTCTGCCAGGGTCCAGCCTCCACACAGGATCGGAGTTCTCAACCAGAAGCAGGGATATCTGGAGGGCGCATTATAAATAGACACAGACTACTTTTGGGGTACAAACTGACAGGCAATGTTTCAAGGCTTAAAGCTTCTCTCACTTCTCTCTCACTCTCTGCTCTTTCTCGCTCATCCGCTCGCGGCTTGAGGCTGCACACTGCATTCTCTGTGCAGTGGTTTTCTTTTTTTGAACTCTCACACTCATACACACCTCTGTGCACCCTTTCACTCTCACACACATCTCACACACACCTCATGGACTCTCCCTTCACATACACACCTCACATTCTCTCCTCACTCAGTTTTCACATGCTCTTCTCATGCTCTTTCTCTTGCCCCAGTCTTTTATTGATACTCCAAAAGCAGGTAGAAAAAAGACATTGTATAATTATTGCCAAATCAAATTCAAAAGAATAACCTCATTCCACAAAGACTCAAGAATTACAGGCTGGAGCCGGGCGTGGTGGCGCATGCCTTTAATCCCAGCACTTGGGAGGCAGAGGCAGGCAGATTTCTGAGTTTGAGGCTAGCCTGGTCTACAAAGTGA
>NC_034607.1:49226101-49238959 GCF_900095145.1 Mus pahari
CGTGTGTGTGTGTGTGTGTGTGTGTGTGTGCGCGTGTGAGAGTAGAGGCATGCATATGCCATGGTGCACCTGTGAAGCTCAGAGAACATGTTTTAGGAATGAGTTCTTTTCTTCACTGTATGTTTCAGGGACTAAATTCAGGTCTTCAGGCTTTCATGGGGACTGTTGAGCCATCTTGCTAGTCCATGAGCTGATATTAATATTGCTTATGCATTCTATTAATAAATTAACTTAGGAGCCCAGCAAGGTAGTTCATGCCTCTAACTTCAGGATTAGAATAGCAAGGCAAGAAGATCTGGGTTACATGAGTTCAAGGCCAGCCTGGCTTCAGGTGTGACACTATATGAAAAAATTAATTTAGAAATTAATTCTTTTAATTAAATCTCCCCAAGAGGCTGATTCCTCTGATCCAAGAATATGGAATGTTTTCCCATAGGTCTGGGTCCCCTGGGATGTTTTTCAATAGTATTTTAAAGTTTTCTTCATAAGACTCATACATTTCACATTGGGCCATGTCTTAGTCAGGGTTTTATCAGTGTGAAGAGACACCAGGACCAAGGCACTTCTAATAAAAGAGCATATTTAACTGGAGGCTTACTTAGAGTCTCAGAGGTTTAGTCCATTATTATCATGGCGGCAGGCAGGCAGGCAGGCAGGCAGGCAGGCAGGCAGGCAGGTAGATGTGGTGCTGGAAGAGTAGATGAGAGCTGGGTCCTTATCTGAAGGCAGAGAGGGAAAGCCTAGGACAGGCACAGGCTTTTAAACTCCAAAGTCCATTGTGAGTGACACACTTCCTCCAACAAGGAAGGCCACACCCACTCCAGAAAGATCACTTTTCATAATCCTTTTAATCCTTTCAAATTAGGCCACTCCCTGGTGTCCAAGCATTCAAACATAGGAGCCTGGGGGTGGGGGGCAGTGTTTGTTCTTATTCACTCTACCACAGGCTGGTTCTTAGCCATTTGTACCCAAACTCACTCACTGGTGCTCGGCCTTCATTTCCCCCTGCTTCACTTGTCCCCTTTGAATCACAAGGGCTGAAAAGCCAACTCTAACATTTCCAAGAGTATATGACAATTTGTGTTCTCTGTATGGTTTATCTGGGAGTAAGTCTTATACGGTACTATACAGGAGTGGGAAGGTGGCCAGAGACCATCATCCTGCTGTGTGGTACCCAGGAGGCAGGGCTGGGCTGACATGAAATTGTTTCAGCAGAGCAGCAACAGCTTTCAGGCACCTGAATTATAGCAGTGACGATCTGACTGAAGCATTCGATCTCATAATGCTTGCAACTTAGAGCTTTCAGATTTTTTTTTTTAATCTAATAAAGGCTCATACAATATATATTATCTGCCAGAAACTGTTAGATGTAATTTTTTAAAATATTATGTCTGTGAACCCTCAGTGTTTCTTGACTTGGCAATAATTTTGAAAGCAGCCCTGTATCCTTGTGATGAAAGCACTTGGTTGGGGAGGCTTTGGTGCTCTACGAGGAACCCTGTCTGGTTCAAGTTGTTTTGTCTGAGTGTTGTACTTCTGCCATATCTTCTGTCTGTGAAAACAAAGATATACTAGAGGATGTTAAAATCTCCCATGATTATATATTTTTCAGATTCTAATAGGCTTGCTTTATATATCAGAACAGTTTATTTTTTCTTTTTCTTTTCTTTCTTTCTTTCTTTTTTTTTTTTTTTGAGACAGGGTTTCTCTGTGTAGCTCTGGCTGTCCTGGAACTCACTTTGTAGACCAGGCTGGCCTCGAACTCAGAAATCTGCCTGCTTCTGCCTCCCAAGTGCTGGGATTAAAGGCATGCGCCACCATGCCTGGCCCGCCAGAACAGTTTCTTTTTTTTTTTCTTTTCTTTTTTTTTTTTTTTGATTTATTTATTTATTATATGTAAGTACACTGTAGCTGTCTTCAGACACTCCAGAAGAGTGAGTCAGATCTTGTTACAGATGGTTATGAGCCACCATGTGGTTGCTGGGATTTGAACTCTGGACCTTCGGAAGAGCAGTCGGGTGCTCTTACCCACTGAGCCATCTCACCAGCCCCAACAGTTTCTTATTGAATGTAAAAACAAAACAAAAAACCACTATCCTTCCTAATTTCACCCCCATTCCTAATATTTCATTGACAGAAGACAGATTTGTCCTCAAGAGTTTAGTTTATCGTGGTTAATACAATGTCTCATTTTCTGCACAGGAAATAATTTCATTCTTATTTTTCTTTCCTTTTTGGTTTTTTCGAGGCAGGGTCTCACTATGTGTCCTGGAACTCACTCTGTAGACCAAGCTGTCCTTGAACTCAAAGACCTGCCTGCCTCTGCCTCCCAAGTGCTGGGATTGAATGCATGTACCACTACTGCCCAGCCCATAATTCCATTCTTTACAGCGAAATAAAATTCTGCTGTAGCTGGGCGTGGTGGCGCACGCCTTTAATCCAGCACTCGGGTGGCAGAGGCAGGCGGATTTCTGAGTTCGAGGCCAGCCTGGTCTACAGAGTGAGTTCCAGGACAGCAGGGCAATACCGAGAAACCCTGTCTTGAAAAACAAACAAACAAACAAACAAAAAAAAACCTCTGCTGTGTATACACATATGGTCTCTTCTGGTCTGTTGACGAGCATCTAGACTGGTTTTGTACCTTGGCTGTTGAGCAGTGCTGATCCTACGGATGCTGGGTTTCCGTGGGTGCCTGCTAGGATGTTTGGGTTTCCGTATCTGCAACAAGGAATTGGACAGACACACGTGAACAGTAGCAAACAAGGTTGAAGAATATTTTAAGAAAGAAGATAGCTCCCAGGGAGGAAGCAGCCCAAGCAGAGAAATGTTCGGAAGCTTGGCGCTAGCGCTTTCGGCAAAGGACAGGGGTCACGGAAGCCTCTGAGGTCAAGTAACTAGCACGGCCTTTCTCCTGCAAGCCATGTGGCAGGTCACCCGCAGACACTCTGGAGTGACTCTGATGCCATGCCAGTGGCTCCAGCCAGATGCAGGAGAAAGCAGTTCCAGCCTCCCTCTTTACTAGGTTTTTCTCATATGCTAATTTTGCGGCCCTTGGGGAGGGCATTTTAGATCTCATTTTCCATTGTGCTCTGATCCCTGAGCCTGACACTGGTCCCTGGAACCGGTTTTTTGAGAGCTGGAGGATGCCGCTCCATTATCTTATAACTGTTTCCTGTTGTCAGGGAGCATGGACCTTTCCTCGAAGAGTCTACCGACCCCCTGGGGAGGGGGAGGAGCTGGATTCCCCGGCTAGGAACTGGCTGGAACATCTCCTCGCGCTCGCGGAGTTGGTCTGACTTGCTGCACAGGAAAGCATCTCTCTGACCATCAGGCAGGCTCCCCCTGGGGCCATCAGTCCTACCGTATACAGCCAACCTCACTATTTTATCTGTTGGGTTCAGACACGAGACTCTTCAGGCTGCAAAACAAGCAAACACGGTGATTGTTGTACATTAAGAATGTGCCAAACCAATTCCCAGGATTCCAAGGGAGGGACAGATTAAAAGGAAAAACTGTGTGGCTGTAATCTCAGAGCACTTGTGAAGCCATCTGTGCCAAAGGGAAACACATGCACCAGGTTACAGCGACCCCATGGGCTTACAGACTTACTTCTGCATCTAAGAAGTTAGGTCATCCTTTTTGATTGTCTGAAGAGAATTTTGAAGGTGCAGGTGGAAGTGACCTTGTCTTCCAGACACTCGTGAGACTGTGGAGACTCAAAAGGGACAGGTTTTTTTAGAGTGTGGCTTCTGTGTGGGGTGCCTGAGGTGTCAGGCAGCATCAGACTTGGTTCCTTTTGTTATATGTAGCTTTTTTTTAAAAAAAAAAAAACAAAAAAACAAAAAAACGATGGGTCTACAGGGTTCAGATTCTAATAGAGTTTCACCCGTACCTGGCTTCAGGCACACAATTCTCATTCATGGTATGACCTGGAGTTTTCTTTCTTCCTTCCTTTCTTTTTCTTTCTTTCTTTCTTTCTTTCTTTCTTTCTTTCTTTCTTTCTTTCTTTCTCTCTTTCTTTCTTTTCTTTCTTATCTTACATTTAAACATTCCTGCCCTGGGATGTAAACAGTAACTAGCCAGATTTAAAAAAAAAAAATCTAGTAGGTGTCTCTACTATTTTTCAGTGCTATGGACCAAACCCAGGCCCTCCTCACATGCTGGGGAAGCAGTTTGCTGTAACCATGAACCTCTGCTTAAGTCTTGATGAGACATCCTAATAGGGAACACTATGACCTTCCCTTTGCTACCAGAATATTCAAACAGGGGCCCTGATACAATGGATCCTAAGAATTACTATTGCTCTAGGCATCTATGCTGGGGGAAAAGAGGGACTAAACAGCCCTGGTTCCAGGCCCAGCCAGAGGAGGAATGAGCTTCACAGGAACAGATGGGACACAGCCCGGACAGCTTGTCCCCATTACAGTAACACATGCCCATCTCCTGGCTTCTGTCACCTTCTTTGTAAAACCATCAAAATGCTGCAGGAGAGTCAGAGAGAAAGTGGGAGCCTTTCTCTATGGGTTAGCAAACTAAATAAACGCGTTTCGTTTTACCAAAAGCTGTTTCTGAATAGCTTTTAAAATACAGAGAAGCTAAGGCAGTAAGTTTATGGACAGTCGACCTGGACTCGATTCCCAGAATCTCACTTCTAATACAGAGAGTTCATCTCTATGGACTAACTAACTGATCATCAATATGGCCAGGTATAAGACATATAAATTGCTACGTTGCTTTTTATTAAACAAACCTTTAAATTAGTTATTACTGTGTGCATGTTCTTGTATGGTGTATTTGTGACTGCATGCATGCATGTGTCATAGTGTGCACATGAGAGAAGCACTGGCTTACATAGTAAGTTCCAAAACTGCCAGGGCAACAGAGTGAGACTCTATCTCAAACAAACAGACTAATTAATTAATTAATTAATTAATCATACAATTATGTAATTAATTAATTAAGAGAGATTACCGTCAGGTATCATTCCTGAGACAGCAATCTTGTTTGGGGGTACAAGGTCTCTCATTGACTCTCCTAGAGCTCACCACACATTGTGTGTAGTATAGCCCGCCAGTGGTCCCAGGGTACCTGTCTCCTTCCACCTTTCCTATGCTGGGCTTACACCTGCCTGGCACCATCTGGGCTGGTTTGGTTTGCTTGTTTAGCATGGGCTATGGGGGTTTGAACTCAGGGACTCATGCTGCTGGGGCCAGCTCAGCTGCTACTCCTACCCGAGACTGTAAGACTTCTATTTGTTCTTTCCTCTCTTGCTTTGTTTTGTTTTGTTTTTTTTGTTTTTCAAGACAGGGTTTCTCTGTGTAGCCCTGGCTGTCCTGGAACTCACTCTGTAGACCAGGCTGGCCTCGAACTCAGAAATCTGCCTGCCTCTGCCTCCCCAGTGCTGGGATTAAAGGCGTGCGCTACCGCTTCCCAGCAAGGTTCCCTCCTTTCAGATGACTCTTACTTGTGTCCAGTTGACATAAAACTAGCCAACACATATACCCATATTTATAAATGCATAAATACAACTGGCTGGATCCATTTTGTGTTGCTTGAGTGTGTTCAGGGTTCACCTCTCGGTATAATGGACAACTGTTAGATGGCTCCTCCCTGGGGAAGACTGAATATCCCTTGTTCAGCAATCATTAACTGCCTATAGCTCATCATCTAGGGATCGGGTAGCCTTGTGAGACTTCCCCAGCCATATTGGCATGTCAACTGTGGGTGCCACCGTTCGGGCCTCTGTTGAGTGACCAAACTGTTGAGATTTCATGAACACAGTTTCTCTTTCCTATACAGACAGCACAGTCTCAAAACAGACATCCTGACCTTCTGGCTCCTATGGACTCTCTGTCCCCTTACTGTGACCTTCCCTGAGCCTTAGTGGTAGGGTTGTGCTGTGTATGTACCCCCTGGGGTTGGCACACTATAGTCAATTGTTCTGCACTGTGGCTTTTGGTAACGGTTTCTGTGTGTGGCAGGAAGAATCTTCTTTGATGAGAAGTGATAGTTACACTTACCTGCTGTGTGCCACGTGTGGTGATGTAGTGGGATTCTCACCCAGCGACACAGGACCCCAAAGCTCTCGGCCAGGACACAGGCTCCGCAGATTAGTAGAAAAAGACCTAGCTGGGATCTCAGCAGGACTCTCCTTATATACAGCTTTAGGCTCTTTGTCCCCCTAATATGACAACATATATGTCACTGGGTATTTTATGACTAAGGCACCTGAATGAGATAAGAGTCACCAGGACACTACAACAGGGATGCAATAAGGTTGCCATGACACTGAGGGTACAGGAATGAGATAAGTCTATGCACATGTGCCCTGTCTCTAATTAAGCCATGCTGTCTTTCCTTGTCCTATGAAGGTCCTTAGCACAGTGGCTCCAGGGTCCCCGGTGGCAAGAGGCCTTTATTCTATTTTCCTCCTAGTAAGGAGTTATAGACTAGTTCTAGTCTTCCACTGACAGTACTTAACTTAAACCAGGTGATCTTATGCTTCTTCAGCAGCATCTAAAGCTAACCAGTATCTCAGCTCCTTCTGCTCTCACATCCTCTTGTGGCCTAAACTACACTGTCAATTTGCCTTAAAACACACACAAACACTGGTACTGTAATCATTGCATTCAAAGCTGTCAACCCCATTTACCACTGTCTTTTCTTCTCCCCTGCGTTCCCTCCCTCCCTTCCTCCCTCCCTTCCTCCTTTCCTCCCTCTCTCCCTTTGTCTCTGTACCTTTTTTTTTCCCTCCCCCTCTAAGCAGTTTTCAGAAGTCCCTGCAGTAAAGATCGGTTGCTTGGTCAGTACTAAGTCCTCAAATATCTGAACGTATTTCTATTGCATACACAATATTTTTTTGTGGTCTAGCAGGAGATCTAGGACAAGGTCTGGCAGGGTTGACACTCAGGGTTGCCTGAGCCTCAGGGCAATCCTCCTGATTCAGCCTCCTGCATGCTGGGATTGTGGGTGTGTGCCACCATGACTGACTTGCACCCACCCTTGGTGTGGCCGTACAAAAGTGGGATTTCAACTTCTCTCGTAACAACCATGCTTACACGGCTCAGCTTGAAACTTTCCACCTTAACCACAAGATTAAAGCAATCTGAGTTCAGTAGAGATTGCATTATGAATGTTGATCTTTTTGCACTACCATACTGTTTTTCAAAGGTTTTTAAACAGTGCCCTTCATCCCTAACATTTTGTCATTGTAGTGTCCTAAATATAGTTTTTTTCTTTTTCTTGTGATAATTTATTTCACATTCAGTATTATTACTATTATTATTAGCCTGCTAATTTGTATCCTTATTGGAAAATCCTCAACTATGTTATCTTCAGTTATTTCCATCTTTATTCTCTCTCTGGGATTCCTCTCAGGTGTCAGGGCAGTCAACTGATTTCCCTCAGCTCTGCTTTCCGATTTACTAATTCTCTCTTTATACGTGTCCACTGTGTCAATTTCATCATTCACATCTTCCTGTTCTTATTCCATTAACTCCTAATCTTATTTCACTGATGTCAGTCCCTCCCTTATATCTTTATACAGTTTAAACATATTTTATATACTCAAGATCTTTTATGTTGACCTGATAGTTCCATTTTTTTAAATATAAATCTGTTAGGGGGGAAAAGGTGGGGGGACTGGAGAGATGACTCAGCAGTTAAGAGCACTGACTGCTCTTCCAGAGATCCAGGAGTTCAATTCCCAGCAACCGCATGGTGGCTCACAACCATCTGTAATGGGATTCGATGCCCTCTTCTGGTATCTGATGACAGCTACAGTGTACTCATTCATATACATGAAATAAATAAATATATCTTTAAAAAAATTGTTAGGGTCCAAGAATGGCTGAAGGAAGACCCTGGACTCAAATAGTATGCAGAGGCAAAGAGTGTTTATTCTGCAGAAATTACCAGCATTCATGAAAATGGCAAGCCCAGACACATGCAAGCCTTTTATAGGAAACTAGGGGAATTTTAGCCAAGGGTAGATAATTTAAAACTTCATTAGTGGGTGCTGGGGAAGCTACATGGGGTGGCTTCTGATTGGCTACTTTGTTAGTTTTACTGTATTTGGTGAGGCCTTGAGGAAATTCCAGGAACCGACTCAGCTCGGAGTTTATTGTGCTTTGTCAGAACCTTCAATGATTGACTACCCATTAACCCCTTTATGGAGCCCAATCTGCTTCCCTGGGAAACTGAAATGTTTCCATTCCCAAGTTTTCTATTTCTTAGGTAACTTCTCAAATTCTCTACTTGTAGCTGAATATGGTGACACATATCTTTGTTTCTCGAAGCAAGGTTTCTCTGTGTGGCTCTGGCTGTCCTGGACCTAGCTCTGTAGTTTGAGGCTGGCCTCAGACTCAGAGATCTGCCTGCCTCTGCCTCCTGAGTGCTGGGATTAAACAAAGCCATGCACCACCACTGCCCGGCAGGTGAAATCTCTAATTTCAGCACTTGAGAAGTGAAGGCAGGAGGCTGAGGAGCTCAAGATGAGCCTGGCAGAAAAAAAAAAAAAAAGCAAATTTAAGGCCAACCTGGGCTACATGGTACCTTGTCTCAAAAGAAAGAAAGAGAGAAAAGAATACATATGCTGTTGCTAGATCTCCCCATTATTGGTGCGAGCCCCCCTGCTCCCTATGGTCTTTATAATTCACATACTGTGGTTTTATCCTGCTGAGCCTTTCCATGTAAGTTCTTTTCTTTGGTCCTCTCGTCCCACCCAGATCCTGCGCTGGCTTCACAGTGAGGTCTGACATACTCAGCCGTCTTTCTTCCTCCATGACCACAGACTAGTATCATATTTCTGGTTACCACACGATAGTGAGTATATTATTGCTACCCAGGAGCCATTACTCATTTTTTTTTTTTTTTTGCTGGAAGACTATATTTTCCCACCACGATTGTTTCAGGCTGGATCATGTGCCTTAAGAAAAAAAAAAAAAGGAAAGAAAAGAAAAATGTCTGATGCCTCTGAGCAGAAGAGTAAAAGCTCATGTTGCCACCGCGTTCCAACGTAAACACGGCAGCTTTCCAGATAAGGGAAGGAAGTGTCTTCCTTCATCCTGCATCCCCAATGACGAGGATGGGGCAGAGTCTCAGCCAGCCAGTGAAACACATGCAATGTGAGCAAAAAATAGACCTACATGCTTTTTGATGCTTTTGAGGGTTGGTGAGTGTCAGCTATGCTATTTAACTCAGCCCAAAGTGACTAATACAAACTTAGAGCTGTCAGATATAACTGCATTTAAAAATATTTTGTATGCTATGTATCCATCAATCTCCTGCTCCCTCTAGCCCACCTCCTCTCCTCTCCCCATGATGCTAGGGAATCAAACTCCAGGCCGCACTCCTGCTAAGTGAGTACTCTGCCATGAACCCATTAGTTACCATTAGTAAGTGTGCAATTACAACAGACTAATACATACTCACTCTGCTTTCTTTCTTTCTTTCTTTCTTTTTTTTTTTTTTTCAAGACAGGGTTTCTCTGTATTGACCTGGCTATCCTGGAGCTCACTCTGTAGACCAGGCTGGCCTCGAACTCAGAAATCTGCCTGCCTCTGCCTCCCAAGTGCTGGGATTAAAGGCGTGCGCCACCATGCCCTGGCTCACTCTGCTTTTACTACTGTTGTAAAGTATAGGGAACACAAATTCACCATTTTAACCGTCTACAGACGTGTGTGTGTGTGTGTGTGTGTGTGTGTGTGTGGTGTGTGTGTGGTGTGTGTGGTGCATGGGAGGCATGCACGCCACAGTGTGCATGTGAGGTCAGAGGAGAACTTAACAGGGTTGGTTCTCTTCACCTTGACGTGGGTTTTGGAGTCGGAATGTATGTCTTTGGGCTCGCACTGTAAGTTCCTGCACACTGAGGTACCTTGGTGAAGAAACAAATCACAACGTTCTCAGTGTTGCGCAGCACAAATCACTCCCAAGGCTTTCTCATCAAGCAAAACTCTACTCACTGTACAGTCATTCTGTCCTCCTCCGTGTAAGCAGAAGCCTGCAGCCTTTGTCTTTGTACACACACCTTACCTGACTGAGCATAATGTTTTGAAGCCTATCTACCCTGTAGCATATATTGGAATTAAATCCTATTTTAAAGCTGAGAAACATTCCATTTTCTGTGTGTGCATTGCTCATCCAGTCTCTTGGGTCGCTTTGGCATTTCAACCTCTATTTTGTGGTCTCTTTCTTCTTTTTTTAAGCTAGAAGTGTTCACATGTATGCTATTATTAAGAAAGGCTGAGCTCTCGGGATGCAGCTCTGCTGGTAGACCGTCTAACAAGCTGGAAGCTCTGGTCTGGTCCTCAGCACTGCATAAGCCAGGAGTTGTGGCTCCCAGCACCTGGGAACAGGAAGTAGGAGAATCACAATTCAAGCTCATCCTTGGCTACCCAACAAATTCAAGGTCATCCTGAGTGACATCAGACCTTGTCTTAAAGAAAATAATTTAAAAAGAGCCAGAACTATTTACACGACAAAGTAGTAGTGGTGGGTGCCTGCTGGGGTGGGTTTGAAAGAAAGTGTTTACTCTAAATTTTATAGATTCCTATATGATTTAAGTCACTGCAACAATTTTATTCATTTTTAAATCTAATGAAGAGAGTTTTAATAAATGCTTCCCTTTCATCTGGAGAGGCACAATAATGAATCACTGCAAATGTGTGGGGTTTTAAAATTATAGTTAAAAGACATATTATACACTTCACCATCTCAGCCATTTGTAAGTACACATGCAAATGTGCATTTAAAAATCATTAGGCAAAACTTAGGGCGGCTCCATTGGTAATCAGCCAGCTACAGAATCTCTATCAATGAAGAGCAGTTCTTTAAAAATTCAAACCACCTCCCAGGAAGCTGCATGTGATCAAACGAGACTCATGCATGCACTCCCTGTCCTATGGATCACACACTATGGCTGATTTCTAATAATAGAAATAACTCCTCTCAAAGCAGAGCCGAGGCGCATCACAGACTCCCATCCTGAGAATGTAAATGGGTTTGAGGATACAATTAATCAACTACACCCCTTTTAGTGGAATGCCCCTCTGTGTGACTGCTCTTGGTTTTGGCAGCTCCTACTGTTTGTCGTCCGTTCCTGATAGGCCGCTGGAATTTCTCCTCGTGTGCTACTATTTCCCAGAAGGTCAGAGGGGAGTTCAAGAGGGTTTCTTAATATCCTTGCAAAAGGCCAGACCTATGGTGATGGTGAAGAAGGCTTGAATGTAAGATTTGCTTCATCAGGAACGTAATGTTTGGCCTTTGCCCTCAGTACTCGATACAATGTGAACTTTCACCCCTCTGATTAAAAAGCAGGAGCACCCATTGACTTTACATTCAGTAGAACAAAGTTGGCAAACAGCAGAGAGGAAGTGAGTGACGCTTTGTGTACATGGGGATTAAAGACCGCACTCCTCACCAGAGGAGCACGGGTCTATGGCAGCAGTGGACAGGGATTCCTGAGCTAGCCTGAGCTATGTAAATGAGGACCTAGTGTTAGAAGCCCTAGGCTAGATGAAGATGAAGCATGTGACCTTGGGAAAGCCGAGTCACCACCTCGAGCCGGTTTCTTTGTTTCTTTTTTTCTTTTCTCTTTTTGTGGTTTTTTGTTTTGTTTATTTTCCCCCCCAAGACAGGGTTTCTCTGTGTAGCCCTGGCTGTCCTGGAGCTCACTCTGTAGACCAGGCTGGCCTCGAACTCAGAAATCCTCCTGCCTCTGCCTCCCAAGTGCTGGAATTAAAGGCGTGCGCCACCACCACCACCTGGCTCGAGCTATTTTCAAATAGAGGGTTAATAGGCTGGGAATATAGTCCAGTAGTTAAGGTGCTGTCTGACACGCACAAGGCTATGGGCTTATTTACAGCATCACACAAACCGAAGAAAGCAACCCCTGCCGACTGTGTGCGTGTGTGTGTGTGTGTGTGTGTGTGTGTGTGTGTGAAAGAGAAAGAGAGAGAGAGGGGGGGGGGGGGNGGGAGNGAGAGAGAGAGAGAGAGAGAGAGAGAGAGAGAGAGAGAGAGAGAGAGAGAGAGAGCGCTTGCCCTTGCATGTAATCAGAGGTCAACCTCGAGTGCCTTTCCTCGGGAAGATTCCGCACTTTTTGTTTTCGGCTTAGTGCCTACATTGCCTGGAATAGAGTAGGCTGTTTGGTCAGAGAACACCAGGGATTCACGTATCTCCGCGTTCCATCTCATCATGGCTGAGATTAAAAGCATCTAACTTTTTACGTGAGCTGTGGAGAATCAAACCCTGGTCCTCATGTTTGTAAGGTAAATGTTTTACTAAGTGACCCATTTCCCTTTGTTTGAACGAAACCTATAGTAGGCCCATATATGTAAATGTTTAGGGAGTGGCACTGTTTGAAAGGATTAGGAGGTGTGGCCTTGTTGGAGGAAGCCGGTCACCGTGGGTAGGCTTTGAGGTTTGAAAAGCCCTTTCTTAACCCAGAATTCCTCTCTTCCTACTGCTGGGTCTGGATATAGGACTCTCAGCTGCTTACTTCTCCAGCACCCCGTCGGCCTGCGTGTTGCTGCGCTCCCCACCATAATAAATAAATAAATCTCTGAAGTTGTAAGCTAGCCCAATTAAATGATTTTCTTTATGAGTTGCCATGGCAATAGTATTTCTTCCCAGTAACAGAGCACTGAGACACCTGGCCACTGGACTGGTGAGTTCCTTCAGTCTTCCAGTCCCATTCTGCCTTCTTAACCTAGACCCACCATTGCTCCCGCCATTGCTCCCACCATTGCTCCACCATTGCTCCCACCATTGCTCCACCATTGCTCCCACCATTGCTCCACCATTGCTCGCTCCCACCATTGTTCCCACCATTGCTCACTCAAACCACTGCTCCCACCA
>NC_034607.1:49239634-49243326 GCF_900095145.1 Mus pahari
CATCCAATGACAATGATCCCCATCTAATGACAGTGGTCCCCATCCAATGACAATGATCCCCATCTAATGACAATGATCCCCATCTAATGACAGTGGTCCCTATCTAATGACAATGATCCCCATCTAATGACAGTGGTCCCCATCCAATGACAGTGATCCCCATCTAGTGACAGTGGTCCCCATCTAATGACAATGATCCCCATCTAATGACAGTGTTCTCCAGGGGAGGGAGCATTTACTCTGAGGCCTGAAGGAGGAGTTGGCGGAATGCAGGGAAGCCGTGGAGATAGGCGCTACAGATGCTGCTGACTTCTTCCTTAGAATTATCAGAACATCTTTTGAGTTTTAGAAAGGCTGATGTTAGCCTCATCACATGTACACTCCTCATGCCTCTGCCTCCTGAGGCCTGGAATTGCAGGCTTATGCTCTGTGTTCAGCTTACTTATTTCTGTAACCCCCTCCTTTCTCTCCCTCTCTTCTGATTTTTCCTTTTTATATAATATCTGGTTATACAGCTGAGGCTGATCTCAAATTCCTGATCCTCCTGCCTCGGTGTTCTCAAATGTTTGGATTTTGTTTGTCTTGGTTTGTTCTTTTGAGAGTCTTGCCTATGTCTCTCTGGCTTAGGATAACCTCAAACTCGTGGCAATCTTGTCTTGGCCTCCTGCAGGCTGGGATTGCAGACCCGAGTCACCACAATTGGTTTTATATTTTCTTAATGGACACAATGCCTTCCAACCTAAGTGTTCTGTAGGCAGTGCCTTTCTAGTCATAGCGAAGGCATTTCAGTCAAAACTTGGTGGACAGGCTCATACCTAAAATCCTAATACACAGGGGACTGAGGCAGAAAATTAGTTCTCGGCCAGCCTGGGCTACATGTAAAACACAAACAGACAAAAGCTTGGCTTGGTGGCTTGCATCTGTAATCCCAGCACCTCTGAGGCAGAAGCAGAAGGAATGGAAGTCTAGGGTCGTCTTCAGCTACACGGTGAGTTTGATGCCAGTCTGGGATACACTGAGACACTGTCTCAAAACGAACAGACCCAGAACAACAGTAGCAGCACACCTCCTGTGCTTTAGCCAATCACCTTCCGGTGTTCACCTGGAGCCAGATGCAGGCTGGGAGAAACAAATAGAGAAGAGAGCCAAGGAGCCCGGAGTCCGTAGGAAACAATGGGGAAGAATCGCAGCAGATTCTTAATTAAAACCCAGACCCAGAGAGATTAATTAAGCATCCTAGGCAAGTGCAGGAGCCGTCAGCCCCACAGCCATGCTCAGACAGAATGACAAGTCATTTTCCTTTCAATGCCTTCAGTCCAATATAAGGTCCCTGATCTGGCTGGCCAGAACCTAAAAATGAGACATGCCCATTGGTAACACAAATTTATAATTCTACACAAGAAGTCATAGTTTGCTAGTTATGTTGGGGGGAAATAATTTAATGAGGCAAAAATCCAATGTTGGCTGGAGGGTGGTGGGACTGACCACAGGCAGTACACAGGACACCATGACTCCGCGCGCCTCCTGAGAGGCAGTGTGACAGCATTCCAAACTTACAGAAACGGGGGCTGGAGAGATGGCTCAGTGGGTAGAGTGTTTGCTCTTTAGATCCAGAGAAGCCACACCAGTGCCATGTGGGTGAGGAGACTACCCGTAGTCCCAGGCAGCAGGATGGGGGGGGGGGAATGGGGGGGGGAGACAGGGAATCCTGGAGCAAGATGGCTATCCAAATCAGCAGGAAGGGCAAGCTTGGGAGGGACTCAGTGAGAGACCCTGCCTCAAAACGCAGGGTGAAGAGCAACAATGGAGACATCTGACATTAATCTTGGGCTTTTAGCAGGCACATAGGTACACACTTGAATTTACACATGTGCCTACTAAGGCTTTTGGGGTTGTTTCTATAAATCCCATCTTAACGAATGAATGACTTCCGGCGTATCTAAACACTGGTGTTCAAAAGCAACAGCAGGCCAGTGAAGGGAGTCCGTCTCTTGTTGCCCAAGTTTGACTACTCAAGCTCTATCCCTAGAGCCCACGGTGGAGAAAGAGAACCAGCTCCTGAGAGCTGCTGACTTACCTGCAAATGTTCAGTGTCACATGCACACAAACACTACCAGTAAACACACACACACACACACACACACAAGCAATGGATGGCTGGGGAGTTTTCAGTCATAGGCAATGTTGCTGCGGCCTCGCCAGCCCTCTTCATGTCCTGGCTTATGAAAACACCTGTATCTTTCATTGACCTCCCTACCCCTCCAGAATGGCACTCCCCCGATCCACACTGGCTCCTTGTCACTGAACCGGCTCCTTGTCACCAAATTCAGTGGACTCCTCTTAGTCCTGGAGCTCATCTGATCAGGGGGAGACACTAACACCATGTTAATACCCCATCTTGGGCTCCTTGGCACCGTCCCACTGCCCCATTTGTGGTTTTTAGGGACCAGACACAGGTAACTTCCTCTTTTCCCTCAGTACTAAGAGTGACACCCCCACCCTCAATATTTTTTTCCAAACCAGTTTCTACTTCTATGTCTCTGATAGTTTGTATACTCTTGGACCAGGGAGTGGCACCATTTGGAGGTGTGGCCTTGTTGGAATAGGTGTGACCTGGTTGGAGTAGGTGTGTCACTGTGGGTGTGGGGGGCTTAATACTCTGACCCTAGGTCAGTCTTCCACTAGCAGCCTTTGGATGGAGACATAGAACTCTTAGCTCCTCCTGCACCATGCCTGCCTGGATGCTGCCCTGCTCCCACCTTGATGGTAATAGACTGAACCTCTGAATCTGTAAGCCAGCCCCAATTAAATGTTGTTTTTATATAAGACTTGCCTTGGTCATGGTGTCTGTTCACAGCAGGAAAACCCTAACTAATATAATGGCCAAAACAAAGATTTCCCAATGGATGACTCTGAATGGGTCTCTTCTCAGGACTTCAGGCAGCGCCACCAGCCTGTGGGATGTCTCCCTTAGGATTCTGTCCATGTCACCATCTAAAACAGAAAGCTGCACGCACAGTCTCTCTTGCCCTTTCTTCTGGATCCATCCGGCACCTTTTCCTTGCTGGACAAGAGCCACAAGTATCTTAATTCACCCCTTGGTCCCCAGTCTCTGTCTATACTGAATCTAGCTGGCAGTGAGCTTCCTAAGTATAAGGCCTGACACGCCATGACCCTGCCTGACGTCCTTCAGTGGTTCTCTGTCTGCAGGCTCAAGCCCACCTCCTTGGCTGGCATGAGGAGTCTGCAAATCAGGTTTCTACAAATACCTCATCGCCCCTCACACCCTGCCAACCAAAGAGTACCAAAACTCTTGCTTTAGCACACTGAACCCAAAGCATCACCAGTCCTTAAGGGTCTACCTCTGAATGAATCTGAGAACCGCTCCTGCAGGTTCCCAGCCAGAGGGCTGCTGTACTGGCTAGTGTGTCAACTTGACACAGCTGGAGTAATCACAGAGAAAGGAGCTTCAGTTGGGGCAATGCCTCCAGGAGATCCAGCTGTAAGGCATTTTCTCAATTAGTGATCAAGGGGGAGGGCCCCTTGTGGGTGGGGCCATCTCTGGACTGGTAGTCTTGGATTCTATAAAAAAGCATGCTGAGCAAGCCAGGGGAGGCAAGCCAGTAAAGAACATCCCTCCATGGCTTCTGCATCAGCTCCTGCTTTCTGACCTGCTTGAGTTCCAGTCCTGC
>NC_034607.1:49243381-49251639 GCF_900095145.1 Mus pahari
CCCAACTTGCTTCTTGGTCATGATGTTTGTGCAGGAATAGAAACCCTAAGACAGTTGCCCTCTGGGATCCCATAACAGCTACTTAACTTCCTGTCTTCCACCTCAGTGATCTTGGTCCCCAGATCAGGGGAGAGCCTGGCACCCAAGGCAGTGAGGTGAGGAGAAAGGGGATGCCGGCTGACTGTTTTCCTGTTTTCTTTCATGTCTAATGGACAGAGCATGCCATCTCTGTACGTTTCAAAATCAAAAGCCGGTAAAGTGGTGCACGCCTTTAATCCCAGCACTCGGGAGGCAGAGGCAGGAGGATCTCTGTGAGTCTGAGACCAGGATGGTCTACAGAGTTGCAGGACAGCCAGGGCTACACAGAGAAGCCTTGTCTCCAACAACAACAAACAACAACAACAACAGAGTCCTGCTGCCCAAGGGCGGGTCTAGCTCAAGTTCTTCTCTCTCAGTTACCCTCTGGCTCCTCAAGACCACACTTGAACTCCACAAATTCAAGACTGGGCAAAGCAGGAAGGTTTGCTCCAACATTTTCAGCAGACAGGGAGGACCACCCACACATGCACACATTCCTTGGCTTTAGAAAGGCTACACTGCTCTGGTAGGTAGTCTAGTGCCAAAACACATTTTTGAACAAATATTAATCAGGGCTCCCCTATTTTCACAGGCGGAATACAAAAGATGTACTTTGAAAGGCCTTGTGTCAGACTTATAGATAGGAATGGCTGCACTCCCCCAACCCCCACACCTAACACCATGTTTCCCTGAGACACGAGGGAGGGGTGATCCTTGGAAATTCTCCCCCCCTCAACTTTTACCAAAACTTTAATGTTCTGTGGTCATGATCTTCAACAGTGCACATTTCTTTAGAGTTTATGAAAAATAATCCAGTCATACATATAGTGTTCACTTGAATATCCGTTATTATTTTTTCCTTAAAAGAAAAACAAAACCCTGATTAGTTTCAAAAATAAAACCCGAAGTGGGGGGAAAAAGCTCAGACAAGAAGCAGAGCTCATGGCTAAGCAATCATCACTGTGATTAACGGCACACGAGTGTTACCTGCCCCGTGGGTTCCTATCTTAAACATAATTAGCACAATTTCCCTGTGGCTCCCCACCGTTCTCAGCCTTTATGCCAAGTTCCTGAAGCAGCCACTTTAATAGCAATAAACAACAGGAAATCTCTTTTGGTCTATAGGCAGACTCTCAGGTCTCAGGCAGGGAGGCCCCAGACGGATGCTGGGTCCTGTCAGCTTAAGAGTTTTGGGATGGCATTTCTCTGCCCTCTGAAGTCACCATGAAGCCCATCGCCAGCATCCGCTGTGACAGCTGAAGCAAGCAGAGCTTCTCCAGGAAAGCGGTGCCTGATGCCACCACCGGCCGCTGCTCGTATGGATGCGTCTGCTATGCTGGAAGGACCTTGGGAAAGAATCTGTGTATAGGTGGAGGGTGGGGGGTTAGTAAAGATGGTGCAGAGAGAATAAAGATGAGGAGAGGGAGAGTCATGGAGCTTGTTAGAACTGGAAGGGCCTAGCAGGCATTCCTGCCACTGGCAGCAGATTGAATACCAGCAACACCGGGAGCATAATTAGCGAGGCTTCTGATTCAAATTTACACACAGTTCATATCTATATGTATGTGTTATCGTTAATTGGAATCTAATATTGATCATATTCTTACCATAAGAGTAGTAGTTAAAAAAAAGAGAATACCCATGAAGCTGAGGAACCACGTGACTGGCTCATGGCCACCCGCAAAGGCAGTACCATAGCCAGGGGGCAACTTTCAAGGGCGTGGCTCAACTACAGGGTGGCTACCATCTTGCCTGTACAAGGCCGTAGGTCCACCCCCAGTACTGGGAGACGGTATGCTTTATCCATCAGTCCTTTAGTGCAAAATGAAGCATTGGCTTAGAAGTAAGTCAATCAAGAAGGGGTACGGCAAGCTCAACAGAGTAACGTCCATTGCATATCAAACAAGAGCTGGGTTTCAAAGTCGAGATTTATTCATTCTTCAAATGTTCAAGCTATACAAATTTTGTTCTGCTGATGTGCATACAACATGTTTACATCAAAACATAGTTGATGTTTAATAAAATATTATCTCCTTAAGGACTGAAGAGGCCAAAAAGCTTCAACCATGAGTTAAATACGGGATATACATTTATAGGTACTACCAAAAGTCTGACATAAATACATATGTAATACAACCAAGAAAAACCGTGACCACAGGATCACACACTTTACTACATCTGTATTAAGGTATAAAACAAGATTACATCACATAGACTAAGCTGATTTAAGGACTCTTTTATTACATGACAAAAGCTGTGACCATAAACCATCATTTCTCTAAGACTTAACCATACAATTTAATTATCATAAGTCACACACAGACTATAGCATCCCCTTACCCTCCCTTCGTGTCATCTTTTAAACAGGCTGACACAGCACACCTGACCCCTCTTGTGATGTGTGCAGTGACCATTAATGGTGGCGGTCTGTGGTGAAACTAGCAAGATTGGGCCCATGCACATTTCGCATAACCACTGCCATCCAGGAAAGGTTCGATTAAAAGTAATTCAAACCAACCCCTCCTCTAATCTGCTTGATCACTTTTAACAATAAAAGCCAAAAGCACACACGGGTCGCCTCTTCCGTACAATCTTTACATGGTGAAGTATTTAATCCAGGTTGAGATTAAGTAAGACAAGCGGTTCTCTACTGCGTGCATGGACTCTGCTGGGCCTGACTCATGAGGCCCACGGAGAGATGAGTCATGGGCAAGCCTATTTGACCATACGAGGCTATTTTAAGGCAAGTTTTCTCTCTTTCTCTCTCTCTCTCTCTCTCTCTCTCTCTCTCTCCCTCACACACACACACACACACACACACACACACACATGCCATTCATCCGTTCATCCACCTATGGACTATGATAAAGTCCTAGATAGGAAGCTGAGGTACAACATACTCAAACATAAATACAGACATCAAACTGCAGAGACATTCATGGCTACATCCCTCCCTCCCAGAACTAAATGAGAACTCTTCCAAATGTTTTATATGACCCCAAATACCCGAGTCTGAATTCTAGAAAAAGTACTTTAAATTAAATTCTCCAATATCTTTGCAATAAGGCTTTCCACACAAGGCTAATTTTACTATAAGGTTACTTTGACAGAATCCTAGAAAATAACACAAATGTGCACCAAAACTCAAGCTATTCTGTACTAAAGAGAGAGAGAGGCCTTGGTCTTATAAGGGATAGCAGGGTGATTACTCAAAATCAAAATTGAAATACATAGAATTAAATGATTATTTTTAAGCTTAAAACTGAACTATCATGGTACAGATGGCCGAACGTATAAAGAACTTTATTTAGTGCAAACAGACACACACTTTACCCTTACATACATAATTCAAATAGAACACGATCCATAACATGTATTATACAAAACTTTTAGAAATCTGGATAATGCAAACTTTACAGAAGTAGATCTAGTCTTTACTTTCAAGTTAGAAAAGGCCTGACGGGTTCTCTTTGGGCATTTCCAGGAGATGGCTTTCTGAGAGAAAGAGCAACACAGATCTGAGTCACAGGCCATTTGGTGCATTCACGTGTGAGTCATCAATCTACAGCCTTAGAGGCTAAGAACGATGGATGCTACACACTGCAGAAGAAAAAAACCAAGAGATTTCTGCTCTAACCTGAGACTTAGTCTATGTGTTTTAATTGCTGGATAGACTGATGGAATGCCAGTCAGTAAAACATTGATTACCAACTAGAGTCACATCCAAAAGGTTTTCCTTAAAAATGGAAGGAGTTCCACGATGTTCCCAATACAAAGATAAACTGGTAAATAAATAAACTAATGATAGGGGAGAGCTTTTTAAAAAATTGGACAGTTACCACACTCATTTCCTCGACCAAACTCTCGCTGACGTTAAGAGAGAAAAGTTCTAATTATTTTTTTGCCCAATCATTTAATCATGTACTACAGAAAAACATTGTTTTAGGAGTAGGTTTGGCAGGAATCGCTTATTACGTTTCCAGATTAGATTAAAAGAAAAAAAACAAAACAGAATTAAAAAAAAAAAAATTAAGGCTCCCTAACTGGACAAATAAAAATGATGGTGGTGGTGATGGTGATGGTGATGGTGATGGTGATGGTGATGGTGATGGTGATGGTGTTAGCAAGTGCTAGAAGAGCTGCACACTGAGCAACTGTAGAGATTCACAACCCAAATTCCCCTCATCCAGGATGCCAGGATGTCATCAGGTTGTGAGGTCGCTGCTCTGTTGTAGGCAGATTTAAAAGCATCCTTGGGGGCCGGCAAGATGGCTCAGTGGGTAAGAGCCACTGCTCTTCCAAAGGTCCTGAGTTCAAATCCCAGCAACCACATGGTGGCTCACAACCACCCGTAATGAGATCTGACTCCCTCTTCTGGAGTGTCTGAAGTCAGCTACTGTGTACTTACGTATAATAAATAAATAAATCTTTGGGCTGGAGCAAGCAGGGACTGAGCGAGCAGAGGTGACTGGATCGAATGGGGCCAACTGGAACTAACAGGGTTGACCAGAGTGAGCAGGGTTGCCCGGAGCAAGTAGAGCCAACCAGAGAGAGCGGGGCCGACCTGAGTGAGCAGAGGTCCTAAAAATTCAATTTCCAACAACCACATGAAGGTTCACAACCATTTGTACAGCTACAGTGCACTCACATACATTAAACCAATCCATCGATCAATCAATCTTGCATTGTTGGGTACCACTGGTGTCAATCCCAGAGCTGTTCCCAGCTGTTCCAAGCTGTTCCGAGTGAGGCTGGAATGTGCTAACTATGAAGGTGGGTGAGGCCAATTACAGTGTATGTTCCTCTAGCTGGAAAGATCTGAAGTCTGCTTATTTAGTAATTAAATAAACAGCCTCCACTTCAATTCAAGCACACTTGCACTTCCAGACACAGAGACCAACCAGCCACACCTTCTGCCCATGGAATGAGTCATCCTTTTTGTAAGGAGAGCAATTAGGAGATGTGAATAAAACCCACTTTCTACCCTGGGATATGGCAGGAGGGTCAACTGTTATGACATCTAAACAACTTGCTGCTTCCAGCTCCCCTGTGCCCAGGGTCACGTGCAATCAGTGCGGAGGCCAGGTTTCAGGCTTATGCAGTGCCTCCGGGGACCATATTATGGTACTCCCTACACAGCCTTGTAAAGGAAACCACCCATGGTGACTTTCTCATACCCCTAAAACTGCCGGGCTTTGGAAAACCTCTTCCCCAACTGAGGTGATGGTAAGACCAAATTGATGCCTCTGACCATCAGAGGACAAAGGCAATCATCCAAGAGAATCCCAAGAGTGAAGATGCTGAGGACATCACGTGGGGCAGGAGCATGGCAGCCCTGATCCCTGACCCCGAGGGGAAGAAGGGGACACGCTCAGCCAGGTGGCTGCTCCAAGTTCTCACAGTAACATCTGTGTCCCTTGACCAAATGAGTTTGTAAATATAGGGTTATAGATATTGTCACTACACACACTCACACACACACACAAGCACGCACAGCGTATGTAGCACTTCCCAGAGACCTCGGCATTTGGAAGGCTGAAGGAAGAGGAAGGATTTCAAGCGCGAGGTCAGACTGGGCTATATGACCTCGGATTTGAGACAGTCTTCTCTGAAGAGGGTGCGGCATGCCTCTAAAACAAAACCAGGGAGACAGAGCTAACCAAGGAGCTGGTGCTGCACTACAGCAGTGCTACGCCCCAGCGCAAACGATGCTCTCCCAAGTTATTTGTTTTTGTTTTTTGTTTTGTTTTTGGTTTTTCGAGACAGGGTTTCTCTGTGTAGCCCTGGCTGTCCTGGAACTCACTTTGTAGACCAGGCTGGCCTCAAACTCAGAAATCCGCCTGCCTCTGCCTTCCAAGTGCTGGGGTCAAAGGCGTGCGCCACCAATGCCCGGCGTTTTTATTTATTTGTTTGTTTCTTCTGCATGTGGGTGTTTTGCCTGCATATGTGTATGTGTACTACATGTGTGTAGTCCCCAGAAGAGGTGTTGGACCCCCTAGAGTTGGAGTTACAGACAGCTGTGAGTAGCCCTGTAGATGTTAAGAATCAAAACCTTGCCCTCTGTAAGAGCAGTCAGAGCTTTTAACTGCAGTCATTTCTCCAGCCCCGAAAAGATGTGTCTCTAAGACTTTTGGCTAGAACAATCTTTTCTCTAGACAAATTTTATTAGAACAATAAGTAGGGTCATATATTTGTTTTCAGAATACTTATGAATATTAAACAAAGATAATAAACCACCAGTACATTTTTTTATTTTAAAAAGTTACTATAATTTTCATTACTCTCTAAATGCTAGGAATTATAGCCATTAATCAAGCATTTGATAACTAAGAATTGGGGATCCTATTGATTTTACAGACAATTGTTATAAATAGTACTGAATACATTTATCCTACCATTACAGCAAAGTATATCTCTATGAAAGCCTTTCCCACAAAACATGTTTTATAAATATATTGCCTGTCAGCGGAACCCAAATCTAAGACCCCACTTGGTTTGCTATCCATGCTGCACTGAAGATCAGTAATATTTGCTCAGCATATTCATAAGATTTATTAAAAAAATATAGCCATCAGCCAAAGCCCTTCAGGACATATGTATGAAATTAGAGAAATGTGGTGTTCAGTCAAATACTACATTAGCTATGTTACTCCTGAAGATTTATAGGGGGGTGGCTCTGATGATCTGATCGGGAATCTGTTTACTGACTCTGAAGGTCCTCGCTCCCCAGTTAGGTTTTTTTGATCTATCAATAAAGATGCTAGTGGCCAATGGCTGGGTAGAAAGAAAGAGGTGGGACTTCCAGGTCCAAGCGGGCAAGGAGAGAGGAAGAGGATGGACAAACCTGGGAGAGAGAGAGTGGACAGCCAGACTTGGACCTATAGATGAGGTCTTTCAAACTGCAGGTGGCAAGGGAAAGAGGCGGGAAAGCGTCCTGGGCGGCAAGACCAATGGGCATCACTGAAGGTTCCTGAGCCACGAAGCTGACTTAGAGGTGTTGAGCTAGGAGTAAAGGTAGGGGCATGTTAACTCGGGAGGCTTACAAGTGCCCGACCATTGAGCTAAAAAGTATATTAAAAGTAAGTTAATGTATGTGTGTGTACATTCCATCTGCAGGTTGGAGATAGCCCCTGGGCTGGTGTGCACGTGCGACTCGCCAGGAGCTCAAAGCGGTGTAGACAAAACTAACCACAACAAAGAATGTCAGCAGAGACCCATTATAAGTTTGTCCTGCTAAAACCACTGCAGGTGGCCTTCAGATATCTGAATATCTGTTATTTGCAGATAATAGATAATTTTCCTTTACTTCTTTCCTAAAGGGATTTCAGGATGATTGAATTCATGATGAATGACAACAATTAAAAAAAAATCTAGACTTAGTACTTATGATTTAAAAAGGCCTAAACCAATGAACAGATCATTATAAAATGTTTAAGATAAAGAAAATAATTATGGGGTGGGCTGTTTGCGTGAGTGAAGGTGTCTGCAGAGACCAGATGAGGGCATCAGATCCTCTGGGGCGGGAGTTATAGGTGGCTGTAACTCTTCTGATGTGGGTGCTGGTTGGGAGCCCAACTTGGGTCCTCTGCAAGAACTTAAGCAGTGAGCCATCTCTCCAAGCCCCAGAGGGGATCTTTAGACTAAACCAGGAAGGGGGCTTTTCAAGGTGCAAAGCTTTCTCAGACAGTATCTGCTAGCGTGAGGGCAGCTAATAGTTTTGTGCACCCCCCCACAGGCACAACGGTGGCTACACTCTTCATGGCTTGAGATAAAGATTGTCTATATAGACCAGGTTGCTCTCAAAGTTGGAATCCTCCTGTCTTAGTCTTCTGAGTATTGGGATTATAGCATAGAATGGCTGCATATGGAAACACCACCCACCAGGCAATGGCCCCTATTGTGAACACACAACTGAAAGAATTAAAGAAAAAAAAATTAGCCAGATACCTGTGAACACATTTAGCTTAATTTTTTTCCTAAGGCAGGTTAACTATTAAGTCATATTTTTAAGACACCTCCCTTAGAACTCAGCAATATATTCCCTAGGTAGAAATCTATTACGGAGAGATACAGGCTTCAGTTCTACCAGGAAGCTCAATTTTCAAGCTTTTCAATGGGGGCATCCCTAAAACATGCAGACAGATAGAGAAAAAAGGGAAAGGGGAAGGGGGAGGGGATGG
>NC_034607.1:49251732-49279397 GCF_900095145.1 Mus pahari
GAGGGAGAGGGAGAGGGAGAGGGAGAGGGAGAGGGACTCACTACCACTACTTCGAGGGTGACAAGTGGTATCTCGATTGTCTGAATCTTTGAGAATCCAAGGTCAGGTAATAAAGAAGTATTCTAAGGAACCAGCCGACAGAAACAAATGATCGTGCATCCATGTTCTAGTGTCCCTGTATCCTTCGGCAAGTGAACAGAAACTCAAATTAACTTGAGTTAATGAAGAGAGTCGGCTTAATAGACTCAGAATGCATTCAAAGTATATCAATTGTGGAGCTGTTTAATGCCATTAGTGAGCACTTGTGCGTCTTTCCATTTGATTTGTACCTTGTAAGGGACATAGAGACTCATCAGCAAAATATTTCCTGACACAGGCGGCACAGCTCAACTGCCCATAAAGCCTTCCCATCTGTTCATGAAAACACACTGTTAGGAGCTAATATCCTGTCACAATAAAAACACCATATATCTAGGAATGCAAAGAAAATTCCCCAGTCTGAAGGGCTCCAATGCCAGCATTACACCAGGGGTGAAGAGTGGAAACGTCCCTTTGGAATCCAGAGTAAGAAAAGGATGTCGCACTAGCCACTTATATTTGACATTGTACTGGAAGTCCCAACAGAGGCAATTAGGCAAGAGAAAGAATCAGGAAGTGTCTAGATTGCAAAGAAATAAAACTACCACACTGAGGGTGTCCTGACCGCAACAGCAGAGAAAAACCCAAGAACCCTTCGGCCGCTGTGAGAGCTGACGGGACTCAGCTAGTCTGGAGGATATAAGGCCAATATAAAGCAATTGGGATCACCGCACCCTAGCAATGGGCACTCTCAAGATGAAACCGAGACAATACCAGGTGGGTGTGATGGAACACAGCTTTAAGCCTGGCACTTGAGAGCAGAGGCAGGTGGATCTCTATGAGTTCAAGGCCAGCTTAGTCTTCACAGTGAAGTCCAGGCCAGCCATAGCCACACAGTGAAACTTTGTCTAAAAGAGGGAGTGAGTATTCCATTTACAAAGGCATCAAAAGTAAAAAATACCTAGGAATGAATTAAACTAAGGAAGTGCACACAGAAAGGGAAAATCTCGAGCAGGGCGTGGTGGCGCACGCCTTTGATCCCAGCACTCGGGAGGCAGAGGCAGGTGGATTTCTGAGTTCAAGGCCAGCCTGGTCTACAAAGGGAGTTCAGGACAGCCAGAGCTATACAGAGAAACCCTGTCTCAAAAATCCAAAAAAAGAAAGAAAGAAAGAAAGAAAGAAAGACAGACAGAAAGAAAGAAAGGTAAAATCTCTGTTCCAAGAAACAACTGAAATAGTAGCCCATGTTTACAGATTGGAACAATTGGTACTATTAACATGGTAACATCTTAATTGATTTAGAGATTTAATCTTAATTGATTTAGAGATTTGATGATATCGATACCAGGCCAAACTTTTAACTACCAGCCCCTGCATGTGGTGGAATGCTCCTGAGTAATCTCAAAGCTCCTGAGGGTGAGTCAAGGGAGAGAGAACTAAGTTCAAAACTAGCCTGAGCTACACAGAAAGTTCAAGTCCATCCTGGGCTAGCTAGTTTTTAACAAAGAAAAATCCTAATTGTCTTTCAATAAGAGAAAATGATACAATGAGCCAGTGAGGTTGCTCAGTGGGTAAAGGTGCTTGCCTGTGGGCAGGACAACTTGAATTCCATGCCAAGATCCCACAGAAGAAAGAGAACTGAGTCCTGAGGGGGTACCTACAGTCACACACATGTATCCCTCACAAATATAATATCAACAAATTAAATTTAAAACACAAAAGGACACAGCACTAAAGTTTATATAGAAATTCAAGAGACCAAGAACAGCCAATTCTTGAAAAGATTCTCTCCTTTTTTCAAAAAGATTTATCTATTTTATGTAAATGAGTGCTCTATCTACATATACATCTACATGCTAGAGAGGACACAGATCACACTATAGATGGTTGTGAGCCACCATATGGTTGCTGGGGATTGAACTCAGCTCTGGAAGAGCCAACAGGGCTCTAACCACTGAGCCTCTTGAAAAGATACTTATTTCCTGATTTCCACACTTACTAAAATCTGTTACCTTCTGTATCTTTCTACTGTAGAAATAACTGGAAAGGATGTACTTCAACAACCACAAAAGAAACACTTGGCTTGGATCTGAATTTAGCGTTTGAAACTGGGAATATTACTTTTCCCTATGGAGGTGAAATCCAGGTGATTGGCTCATACAGGAGGAAAGTAGACTCCCACTGGAATGACAAGTAAGACATAAACAAAAATGTATATTTACTAACTCATTGTATGTGTGTATAAAAAAAAAATCAATCTGTCACTATGTTTCCAGTACTGGCTTGACACAAGCTAGAGTCATCAGAGAGGAAGGACCCTCAATTGATGAAATCCCTCCATGAGCTCCAGCTGTAAGGTATTTTCTCAATTAGTGATCAATGAGGGAGGGCCCAGTCTACTGTGGGTGATGCCATCCCTGGGCTGGTGGGCCTGGGTTCTGTAAGAAAGCAGGCTGAACAAGCCATGTAAGCAGCACCCCTCCATGGCCTCTGCATCAGCTCCTGCCTCCAGGTTCCTGCCCTGTTTAAGTTCCTGTCCTGTCCCAACTTCCTTCGATGATAAACACTGTGGTGGAAGTGTAATCCTAGCAAACCCTTTCCTCTCCAGCTTGCTTTCTTGGTCATGGAGTTTCCTCCAGAGCAACAGAAACTCTAAGACATTTCCTTTCTTACAAAACAGATAAGCACTTTGACATTCACACCCTGCAAATGCCTCTATTCTGTTATGGGCAGAACTATAGACACTGAAAACAATACCAGTAATTGAAGCCTAACAAAAGGAATCTCTCTTTATGGCAGCATTATGGGGAGTTGTGGTTTTAACGGAGCAGGCATATGTGAGGACACGGAGTCATTGTTTGGAGGTGAACGGCAAATAGCATTCTCCATGGCTTTTACACACTACATGTTGCTTATTCTTTGACTTGGATTATGCAGTTGGATTCATGGTGATATTTATAAATACCCACCAGAGCTACTAAATGAAATCTGAGCAGAAGAACTGGTGTGGTGGTATCAGGAGCATGGCGGCACAGTTGAGGCCAGCCTGGGTTACACACAAGAATCTGTCTCAAAATGAAAACACAATAAACTAAAGTGCACTAGAAATGCAGATTATCACATTCCATCCCCTAAACTGGCCATTAAGCCTACACAAAAGGCCAAAAGCTAAAGTGCACTTCTGGGAAATGTAGCTCAGTGGGAATGCGCTTGAGGTCCGAGGTTCAATCCCCAGGAGGAGAAACAGGGGTTAAAGTGCTCCCTGGGAATGCCTGAGAGAACTGGGAAATCTAAAAGTGTCTGTGTTAAGCTGTCCCCTACCTAGTGGTGCATCATCACCATCCTTAGTGGCACTTCACAGGTCTAGGGAACCTTCCGCAACAAATGGGACAGTAAAGCACTAATTTTCTTTCTGAAAATAAGAGCCGTGGTGCCCATTCCCACGGGTGCAGACTGGCTTTTGAAAGGCAGGAAGCAAACACCATATGAATGCTTGTTGATCAGAGCAGCGTAGGCAACCTTCCTTACCAACTGGAGCCTGTCCAGAGTTCTTGATTAAAGCTTCCTGCTCAGCTGTCACTCTCCTAAACAATGCGATGACGGTAACCAACCGCCTGTAACACACATGTATGCACACACACACACACACACACACACACACACACACACACACACATGACCACAGGCATGCATTTTTTGAAAATTCCCCTGAAGGGCTAGAAGGGTGACTCTGTGATAAGAGTGTTTGCTTAGCATGTATAAGGTCATTTTCCAGCACTGGGGGTGACAGTGGGAGAAGAGATCATGGGAAAGAAAAAAGACAAAACTTCTCTTACAAGTATGAATTCCTTCTGTACATTGTGGCAAATGACTGTAATCTGAGCATTTGGGAGGTAGAGACCTGAAAATCACTAGTTCAAGACCAGCTTGCAAACAGGAGGCAAAGACAGACAGATCTTTGTGAATTTAAAGGCAGCCTGGTCTACACAGTGAGTTCCAGGATAGCCAGGGATACATAATGAGATGAGATGAGATGAGATGAGATGAGATGAGATGAGATGAGATGAGATGAGATGAGAGAGAGACAGAGAGAGAGAGAGAGAGAGAGAGAGAGAGAGAGAGAGAGAGAGAGAGCAAGCTGACTAGGATATGCAGAATCCTAGTTCATAAATTCCAAACAAAATCAAACAAACAGAATAAAAATTTGAGTTCCCTAAAGCATTGCACAATTCCAAATTTTTAAAGCCTCTAAAAATAACTATGTTTAATTAGAACTAAAAGTGAGGAAGGAATCTCTAAAGCATTGAAGAAAACTGTCTTAGAGAAGTATGTATGTATGTATGTATGTTTGTATGTGCACAATGTATATGTGTGGCTGGTACCTTAGAGGCCAGAAGAAAGGATCGGATCCCCTAGAACGAGAGTTAGGAAGGGTTGTGGGCCACTAAGGGGATGGTTGGGAACTGAACCCAGTTGATAAGAGCAGCCAATGGTCTTAACTGATGAGCCATCTCTCTAGCCACTAAAAGCGTCAGCAGTCTGGAATCAACTTTCCGTTGCCTATCCTAGCCTGACACAATTAAAACCATTCCTGACTCACACCCCAGTGGAGCAGACTTAGCTGTTCCTAGAATCTGGGTGGGATCAATGGTGTAGAACCTGGGATGAGGTAGACCAGAAGGCCGCCCACATCTGTTCAGTCTTGACTTCCTGTAACCCTGAAGATACTTACTGTAGGTTTGACTGGGAGATCAGTCAGCTGTGTTACATAAAGAACACATACCCATGTCAGGCCAGAGGGGCAACTTTGCCGCTGTGTGTTAAGTTGAAGTTGCAAAGCTTAGCTGTATAACAGAACTAGAAGTTTTCAGTTGTTTATTTTCATGTCTATAAAGAAAAAGAAAACAAGATTTTTCTAGAAAATATCCTACCAAGACAATTAATTCTCCTCACATGAACATTCAGATCCATCCCATTTCCCATTTCCACTCTGCAGGATCACAAGAGATGTAAGCAAGACACAGGGCCAAAGATTTAGAAGGGCTGATGAGATGGCTCAGCAGGTAAAGGTGATTGTTTCCAAGCCAGATGGACTGAGTTCAGTCCCCAGAAACCACCTGGTGGATGCAGTGGGTTGTCCTCTGACCTCGACACACACACAAGCATGCACACACGCACACATGCATGCATATGCACACGTGTACTACAAACACATAAAATAAATAAATGTACTTTTAAAAAAGATTATTTTGACATACTGACAGCTACTGTAAATGAATAGATCTTAACATTTTAAAATAAGAATTTGCAAATGTGCAATCACATGTAACTCCAAAACCAAATAGAAGTGTGCAATCCAGCAACTCAACAACAGTAATTAAAAATAAATAAATAAATAAAGGGAGAGTTTCGGGGAGAGCTGGGCATGGTGGCCCACGCCTTTAATCCCAGTATTTGGGAAGTAGAGATAGGTGGATCTCTGAGTTCAAAGGCCAGTCTGGTATCTAGAGCAGTTCCAGGATAGCCAGGGATACCCTGAGAACCCCTGTCTCAAACAAACAAACAACAAACAAACAAACAAACAAAAATAGAGAATTTATTAAGTTATACGCTCAGTTTTACATATGGTCTCTAATTTTGCTTCTATCCTATATTCCTACTCTCTTGTCTCAGAGAACACAAACCAAGTCATATGTACGAGGAAGGGATCAGATGCGCTCAAAGTAAACTCAGAATAAAGATCCTTCCCTCTTCAGTGTTCTGAGGGTAGCTGACTCCCTGGGGAGGGGGTGGGGACAGCATTTCTGCCATGAAGATCAGAGTGTGAAGACTGATAAAGTACATCTCAGGAGGCTCCACCTCAGCAATTTAAAAAATATCATTTCTGTCGTGTGAGTGTGTGTATGTGAGTGTTGTGTGTGTAAAAGTGGTTGTGCAGAAGCTCACAAAAGCCAGAAGAGGGCATCAGATCCCCAGGGTCTGGAGTTCTAGACAGTTGTGAGCTAACACGTGGGTGCTGGGAACTAAATCCAGTCTTCTGCAAGAACAGGAAGTGCTCTGAAACACTGAGCCATCTGTCCCAGGGTTTTGTTTCTGAGAGCAGCCGGGTGTTGTAACATGTACCGGTCATTCCAGCACTTGGGAGGCACGAGGCAGAAGGAGTGTCACAAGTTTACGGTCAGCTTGATCTACATAGCAGAGACCCTTAACTCTAAACAAACAAACAAAAACGACACCAAAATAAGCGAATACATAAAATGAAATTAAATTAGTAACATTCAGAGAAAGCTGCAAAAAAAAAAAAAATTGTCTGTTCCTAAGAAGCTCCAGCATCCTAAATGACAATACAACTTTGTTGTATCTTCTCATTTACAAATGGGCCAGTTTATCGTGGCTCATCCCCTTGTTTACAAACAGGTAGCTCACTGCGGTTAGCAACACCCAAGATGCTTCTTAATGAAAGCCAGCCCCCATGAACAGTCCGGCATCATCACTTGCTACCTAAAAGCAACTCAGAGCTCGCGTGGCTTCCCACGTGTGGCTCTCCACGTGCATGTTCACACACGTCCGTCTCCCCGTCTACCTCAGCCCCTCTGTAACAGACACTGTGAGGACCTGGTGACCTGTGTGTGCCCTCGAGGGTCCCAGCTCAGCGGAGTACTAAGTTGCTTAGAGATGGAATACATATTCACATGAAGGAACTCAGTGCCAGAAAAATTAAAGGCGACCATATCCTTACTAATAATATAGATGGAGCTATCATCTGCATATGATTTGCATAAATCACAAAGCTTAAAAATAAATAACACTGGGCCATATGCTCAGTTAAAATGAAACAAAAAGTATATAAATAACAATCTAGTGTGTAACATTATACCAATGAAGGTACTAGGAAAAAATGGCGAGGTTTTTTTTGTTTTTGTTTTTTTAATGGGCAGTATCACATGAATTTAAAGAAGGGAACGGGGATAAAAGGAAATGGTTTTGCTATTATTGCCTGATCATGGCAACGAGAATGAAATGTGGCCTGTGACAGTTTCTGTCAAAGCTAGAGGCATGTGCAGAGTAAAATGCCGGGCCTGCTTACAGGAGGCTAAGGTTCCAGCCCCAACTGTACAGTCGGCACACACTCTCATGTCTTGGGTTTTCTACCCGTAATGATAAAAGCTGGACTGATGGCTAAGATTCCTTTAATGGACACTTCTGGCAAGTCTTTTCTTTGAAAAGAATATCCCAGTCCCTAACCCGTTCCCTTCAACCCTGATAACCACAGCGCGCATACTAAAGTGTTCGTGAATCAGTAACTCTGGTTTGTGTAGGGGTGGGGGTAGGGTGGTGGTGTTCAAGTGATTTCTTTATTACGATTTATTGAAAAAGCAACATTCTAATTCATACTGTAGAAACTTAGCAGTGAACAGCCAGCACTTTTGCAAACCAGCACTCTGGACAGAGTAACATGGTCCAGTGTCTGATTCCTTTACAAGAAGAGATCCACCATTGCTTCACAATGGAGAGGAGTCAGGCCAGAGAACTCCATCTGCCCTGCTTAGCGACACTGGACTAAGACAACACCACTGCTCCCTTTATGACAACCTAGTGACAGCTCGTAAGTATGGCTGTTGTGCCAAAAAAGCTCAAGAAGTACCTTTTCTTCTTCACGAGCCTTGTGGGACTGAGGAAGAAGAGCTACAATGGATTACTCGGGGTCGAACACTGAAATATCACAACACTTCTCTCATCATTTTATGTTAGCAATGCTCTTGGCAATCTGAATGCTAGGACTCTGAGTCACGGCAACTGACTCTAACATCACCCAGCAGAACGCTAAACAACACAAGGGCTCTCCATGATACCATGTACTCTTTGGAAGTTATTTCAGTAAAGTGGGGGCCTTACTGGAAAGAGAAAACACACTTAAGGGTCCATAAAGTTGTAAGACAAGAGAAGTGACAGGTGCAAAATTTAAGCCGAGGATAGGCTAGAGAAGTGTGCAAAGTTTTTCAAATAATATTTTTGCTTGTCTCTAGTTCCGCGATACAGTTTAAATTTGGGCCAACTTTTTAAAGTATTTGTTAAACAGTTCCCACATGTGACATATGTTTCCAGGATACTTCTGACATTGATATGAGAAATTATAAAACATTTAGAAATGAAAATGTTAGTCTCAAAAATAACACTGTTAAGTTCCAAGCTTCTTCTGAATTCGTTAAGATGGGAAAGCACTTGGAAAATAGTGCCTTTCTGCTTTAAAGTGTTCAAATAATGTGCTTAAGAACAGGCCTACCACACTGTAGCTGTGCGAGGTGAGGTGGAGGGAGACGAGAGGGGCTAAAAACCTGGTCCTAGCATTTTCTCTCCTGATACTTTCCTGTGTGTGTGGTCCCAGTCCTGACGACTCCATAAGGAAACCGCTTTATCCCTTCAGCTGGGAAGAATAATGTCACCCTTCCAACAGGAGGACAACATCATTGCAGTGCTCACCCAGGGAGAAACACATGAATAAGAAGTAGTGTCAACTCTACCAGAGGAAGTGTGCACAAGGACCGGTTTGCAACACATTAATTCAGGAACTCAGCCGAGAGGCTCCTACTATATCTAGCCGATCTAAACTTGAGCTCGTGGTAGCACTGCACAAAGCTATGGTAGATGAAAGTGATAGGTAACGCCAACAGAACAATCCCACTGACAACACAAACTCCTCCAAGAATTCTCCCAGGCACCGTGATAGGATACATATCTCCATAGCCAACTGTAGTCATAGAGATAATCACCCACCAGCAGGCAGCGGGGATGCTGGCGAAGTCCTTGTTGGATGTCTCCAGGTCCAACCCATGTTCAAGGAGCTGAGAGAGTGCACTAAAGATTGCCATGGCAACACAGATGAAGACAAGTAACATAACCATCTCTCGGTAGCATCGCTTAAGAGTCAAGCCCAATGTCTGCAGACCGATGAAGTGCCGGGCAAGCTTAATCACCCAGAAGATCCGCATCATTCGGAGGACCCTCAAGGTGACCCCAGCCCTCTGCAGTTGAGAGTTCTCGCCTGTAAATACTGTCATTAGCACAGAGATGTAATAGGGTGTGATTGCCAGTAAGTCAATGATGTTCAGGGGTCTCTTGACAAACTCACACTTGTTTTTGGAGACGATGAACCGCACGATGCACTCCGCGGTGAACCAGCCTATGCAGATAGCTTCAATTATCCTGTCAAGAGAACAAAGGGAGGATTGATCATTTTATTTTTAAGCATTTTAATAGCTCTTTGGATTCTTCAGATAGTACTACACTGACATATTAATTCAGTCACAGTTCCAGAAAACATGAAGAACAGACAGTGTTAACATCATCAGAGCCACCAAGACGCAACGAGACAATAAGGACTCAAGTATAGGTGATAACTGAATTCCAAAAAGTTCTTAAACATTAGCCTATATGAAATACTGTTAAAAATGAGTAGCCAACCTCATTAGCTCTTGGAAAAAAAACCAATCTGTCCTATTTGGTGGTATGAATTTAGCTCAAGCCGATCTAACCGCAAGGTAAGATTTCACATATTCTTTGAGGACAGTGGTTCCCAACCATGGGTTCACAGTGGAGGGTGGTACAGAAGGGCTGTGTTCCCACAAGGTGAAACACATCCTAAAACGTGACTCTTCTCTACCCTGCAGTAAGTCTGTGTGCGAGGCGCTGTGGTTGGGGGAAGTTTTAGGAACCCCATGGACGGATGCCCACTGCAGGGGAGTACCAGGCCCACTTCCCTCAGCCTGGAAAACAGGCTAAGGACTCCTGGGCTGGACCGAACCGTTACTGCCATCTTCACCAAAGACCACAACTATTTGGTTTGTTACTTTCACAATGATGTTTATGTAGCATATAATTTATTTTAAGATGTATTTATTTTTATCTTGAGTGTGTGGGTGTGCCTGCATGTATACAAGTGCACCACATGTGTGCAGTACCCACATGCTCCTGAAGAGGGCGACAGACCTCCTGGAACTGAAGTTATAGACAGTTACGAGTTGCTATGTGGGTGCTGGGAATCCAGCCTGAATTCTGAAAGAGCCAGTGTTCTTAGCACCTAGCCTGTGCAGTGTAGCTTTATAATACAAACAGTTCTGCACAGAGTCATTACTCCTCAAGTGTCTTATACCGCTGCCCATGATGAAAATAATATTTGCAGAGCATCCTACAGCTAAGAGGCAGTCTCCGTAGAAGGCTTTGGACACCCTCACGCTCATCCCGATCTACACTCTAAGGCTGAAGAAATCCAATCTTAGCATACTGGTTAGGAAGCCTAACTTGGAAGGGCAGCTCTTCCAGATTTAACTGTAAATTGACTTAAACATCTGTAGTGGCTATTCCTGGTTGTCAACTTGACTATATCTGGAATCCAGAAGTGGAAGGCTCACCAGTGATCCTAATCTGGAGGCTAGGAGATAGAAGTTTCTGACCTGGATCTTGGTATGGAGATCTTGAGGCTTAGTGGCTACGAATTCCAGAAGATTAAGACTGGGAGATCTCTGAGTTCAAGGTCATCTGGGATTAAAGGTGTGGTAGTATACACCTTTAATCTGGGCTACACATTCTGCTGGAGATATACTAAGGACATTGGAAGAAGGAAGTCTCTCTCTCTCTCTCTCTCTCTCTCTCTCTCTCTCTCTCTCTCTCTCTCTCTCTCTCTCTCTCTCTCTCTCTCTCTCTCTCTCTCTCTCTCTCTCTCTCTCCCCCCCCACCCCTCTTCCCTTTGCCCTGTGGGACTGAGCTAGATCCTTGGACTTCCATTCACAGCTGGTACTGACCACTGTTGGGAGTTGGACTGCAGACTGTAAGTCATCCATGTATTCCTTTACTATACAGAGACCACTCATAAGTTCTGTGACTCTAGAGAACCCTGACTAAGACAGCATCCTAATTCTGAGTTAAAGTTATCGTTGGTATTCCATCCCTCACACAATCAAGGCAGTGGATGGAAGCAGGCAGACAACACTGTAAAAGGAGTCGCTCTAAGACCATCCCTCAGAACCCAAGCTGCCCTGATGTCACTTGCAAATATGTAAATACAACTAACCAGGGTTTTCCTTATTATGCGGCTTTCCAGGGCCACAAACATCAACTTTATTCATCTTTACTTTTTTGAATACGTATTTATATTCGCATGGTTCAAAACTACAAAGCTGGCCAGGCATGCTGGCATATGACCGTAGTCTCAGTATTTGCGGGGTATACGCAAGAAGATCAGGAGTTCAGGATTAGCCTCTGCCACACAGAACGTTAGAAACACACCCCCAAAACATGGAATTATACCCCCAAATCAAAAACACACACCAAAAGACTACAGAGAGAAAAATCTCAGCCAGGAATGGTGATGTGTGCCTGTAGACCCTGCAGCCATGGTGGTGTGTACCTGCAGACCCCGTGGCCATGGTGGTGTGTGCCTGNAGACCCNGNAGCCATGGTGGTGTGTGCCTGCAGACCCCGTGGCCATGGTGGTGTGTGCCTGTAGACCCTGCAGCCATGGTGGTGTGTACCTGTAGACCCTGCAGCCATGGTGGTGTGTGCCTGTAGACCCTGCAGTGTGGAGGCTGAAGGAGAATCATTATAGCTCACAAGTTAGGGACCAGCCACAGGAAGACTCTTAAAACAGAGTCTCATTCTCATCCTGTTTCCAAGCCACCCATTTACCCTCCCTGGAGGCAAGAAATAAAGTAGTTTCTTACAAATCCTTACAGAGCTATTTTATGTACAATATAGACAAATAATATTTGTAGTGTGTGTCCTCAGCATCTCTTGGGGATCATTTCTTTTCATTCTGTGAATAAAAAGTTTTTCCAATGGGGAGATGGGCAGGGCACAGGTATACATGGGGGGTGGGTATTCACATGGGCTGTGCATTCACAGATAATGGGAGGGGTGCATTTACATATATTACTCTATACCTATATTCCCTTGAGACACCATCTCTTGAACCTAGAGCAAAGCCAGAGGCCTGCAAGCCCCCTTAATCCTTCTGTTTCTGCCCACCCTTCAGCACTAGAATTACACGTGTGTGTGCATGTCCACAGCGACGATCAGCTTGTTACATGTGTGCTGGGGATTTGAACTCAGGTCCCCACACTTTCACAGCAAATGAGCTTACCCACTAGCCCAGCGGTTCTCAACCTGTGGGGTCAAGACCCCTCTCACAGGGGCGGCCTATCAGATACCTACATAGCAGATAGCGACATGCAATTCATCGCGATAGCAAAGTTACAGTTATGTAGTAGCAACGGAGTGGTTGTATGGTTGGGGGTCAGCATACCATGAGGAACTGCAGTAAAGAGTCGCAGCATCAGGAAGACTAAGAGTGAATGGGCTAAACCACTTCCCCAGCACCTGACCTTTCTATGTTACTGTCAGGTGTGATGGCATATGCAGAAAATACATGTTGAGACCTCGCCTCCAAAATAAAAGAAAATAAATAAATACATAAGTTAATGAATGGAGAGAAGGTGGGGAGAAAAAAGAGAAGGGTGGGCTGGGGGAGGGGAGGGCACATACGCTTTGGGGAAGAGCGATCTGGGCACACTCATGTCAGCAATTGGGAGGCAGAAGGATCAAAAAGGAATCCAAGGACTACAAACTTAAACATTTTTTTTTTTTTAAAGCTTCCTTACTTTTTAAACACGGCTCCAGAGAACGCCTGAAGGTCTGTTTATGACTAGCTCAGACAGTCTACTTGGACATCAGGCAGGGCGTCTGATCCCTGGCTCCCAAACCAAGTTCGGAGTTTAGACAGGCTCTCACAGACTGGCTTTAAAGGCAGTCATCCCGCCTCGGCTTCCTCTGTCCTGGGATGACAAGTATACGAGTGAGCGTCTCTGCTTCTACACCAGCTCACAGTTTTGCAAGGATACCTGTAGGTTAAATCCTAGACTTGGGAGAAATTTTTGGTAGACCTTGCCTGACCTGTCCCACAGAGACTACACTAACCTCTCCTCCCACCAGCCACAGTGAGACAGCATGAGACCCGGAGATCTCTGCCGTGCTCACTCGCCCAGAAGCCACAGTCTTGTCTGAGAGGACGCTGAGGATATTTTCGTGTGCCAACAAGTCTTGCTCCGTGACCTATGCCACGCGCTCCAGGCCTTTAATCTACCCACATACGTGACAGAGTCACCTCAGGGCACAGAGACCCGTCAGATCAAGTCTGCTTACTTCTCAGTCTTGGAAAACTGCCCACGGACTTTGCCTCTAAATCTGTCCTAGGGAGACCACAAGCTCTGAGGCCTGTGGTCTAAATACTCCTGGCAGTCTTTTTTGGGGGGTGGGGTGGGGAGGTGGGGTGGCTGTGGAGGGGATATTTTTGAATGGTTGGAGGAAAAAAAAAAAAACAAAAGAAAAAGAATTTGATTCCATGCCATGTACTAACTATATAAGACTGTAATTTCTGTGACCAGAGTCTCACTGGGACACAGCCAAACTAGCATCAGGGCCTTAACTGTCTCTTTTGGGGTGGATGGTAGTGTTTTCAGCCCACCACACACGGTCACCAGGACAGAGTAAGTAATCTAATGCTCCGGTGATAGAGCCAAGCGGGCGACCGTGACAGCAGGTGACATTTCTCTACTGTCCACCTATCTGTTGGACTCATGGACTTTTTGATTGACTGACGCATCCTTGTCTGCACCAGACTGATGGAAGCTGCCGCCATCAAGGCTTTGGTAAATCTGGGGGCGTAGAAAACTGAGCAGGTCATAAATCTTGGAAAAGATGAGTCCGTCCCAAGGTACAGCTTTCAAAGAATCTTTTTGAACAAGTATAACATATTATGTCTACCTGGTTACTGTCGTAAAATATCCCACATGTTCCCCATATTTCTACTCCTTGAGGCTAGGCAAGGTCATGTGACCTGCTCTAACCAGTGGGCAATGAGGACTAGTGGTAGGAGTGTCCATTCTTGCCTTGGTAACCTGAGAGCCATGCACTCTGATTGGTCAGTGCAGGATGGCGGGACCTCTCCCAGCTCCACTCTCTGACTCTCAGGGCACTGCGGAGCACAGGCACTGTCCTCCCCACCCAGACCGGACACTGCATGTGATCAATTACTCGACCTTCCCCATGCTGAGCCTCTGGAACCTCAACCTTGCTTGCTATCCTAGGTCGGCAATAAATCGGAGACTCTGGTAACCCGAGCACTCAGAAGGAACTGCAGGAAGACACTGTAGTGCCAGATAACCATCTGTATCTTTAGAACCAGAAGCCAGAAATGCTCAAGAATCTGGAATTTTTGGAGCGTTGATATGATGCTCAACATGGAAAATTCCACACCTGACATCTTGAGACAGGCTACAGTCAAGACACAGGAACACTAAAAGTACTGCATAAGATCACCTCAGGCTATGTGCATATGATACATAGGAAACATAAGTTCATTTGGGGTTTTACCTTTGGGTGACCTATTACATGTAGGGAAATATCACGAAATCTGGAATCCTAACCATTTCTGGTCTTGAGCATTTCAGATAAGGGGCAAATGATGGACTGTGTCTTCTTCCACCAGCTATGAGCAGAGAGCTGCACTTGACAGCAAGAAGCCCATGCATGTTCTTCTCTTTGATGGGTGAGCCCCATCCACCAAGTGTCAGTGTGTGGATGGTCCTGGGGCCCCATCAGCTCTAAAATCCTAAGATCTATTACTTTCAGAAGAACAAAATTCTTAATTGTGCCCAAAGAACCAGAACACTTTCTGACTAATTATTTCCACCAGCAGCCAAAGTTGCTTTAGATGAAAACTGAGGAAATTCAAATGATGTGGAATAATCTCTCGGTAAGGGAATTCAAAGAGGCAAGCTTGTCTGTAATGAGGTCCTGGGGGGCTTCACTGTCTGCCCCCCAAGTCAGATGAACTCTCTCTAGAGTCACTCTGAAGGGATGAACCAGCCGGGAACCCCAAGCTCCTAAGACTATGCCAAGGCAATCTCCATCAACAAACACCTGAAGCCTGCCAAAATCCCCCAGCTTCCAAACGGCTCTCACTAACACACCAACTGTGGGCAATGCAGGCAGGCGCTGTTTGCTGAGCATGGTGGCAAACAATGACACACTTCTGAATGTTACGTCCATCAAATGCAAACAGAACTGAGACGCTACTGGGGAAGCATAGGCCTTGGGAGCCTGTGCTAACTGCGTTGCCAATAAAAACCATTTCCAACGTACTGAGGCCCTTCAGCTGGGTACTGGTCTAAGCAATGTACAGACATCTTGGGTAATCGTTTCAGAAGTCCAGGATACTTCCCCCTATATCCCTGTTAGGGACGACAAACCCGAAATCAGCTGGGTAACCATGTCTTCCGACATCACTTCATCAGAGATTACAGCGGCACAGGCCACAGAGCCCAGACCTACAGGCCTTTAGAGCTGTATGAACATCCAATAACACTAATGATTTTTATGACACTGTCCACTGTTAATACAGGATGGTTTCTATATCTTCATTTCTATGGTGTCTTAGTTTGAGTTTCTATTGCCTAAGACCAAACCACATTGTCTATACCTACACCATGACCAAAAAGAAAGTTGGGGAGGAAAGGGTTTATCGGCCTGCTTTCTTAGAGAACCCAGGACCACCAGCCCAGGATGCCACCACCTACCTTGGCTTGGTCCTCCACCATTGACTACTAATTGAGAAAATGCCCTACAGCTGGATGTCTTGGAGGCGTTTCCTCAACGGAGGCTCCTTTCTCTGTGATGACTGTAAGTTGTGTCAAGTTGACACAGAAAACCAAACCAAGCCACACATGATTTCTCAGCTCATTAGCAGTTCGTTATCTCAAGAGTGGGCCCTTGATGAGAGGAGAAGAATGGGCCAATTTTCTGTCTTGGCCTCTACCTCTGTGCCAGGATGCTTGAAAGTCTCTGATACATTGGCCCCATGTTTTTGGAATTCCCTGCTGAAAACCCACCAGCCAAGTAAATGTCCATCTGATACTCTGTAACAACAGTATTAGAAGACCGACTGCCACAGCTACAATGGAAAGTCTTCCCCTCTCTGGTCCTGGAGGAGTTTAATCACTACCTGCCAACACCTTGCTTGCTGGTCCATCTTTCATGACAGAAGGCACTTCTGGGAATGATTCAGAGGCCCTCTCAAGGGAAGAAAAAACCCACGCTCCTCTGCGTTAATCAGAACCTGTCTCCATCCTACTAGGGAACAAACAGAGACCACTGCCTATGCCAGTCAAGTGGAAGGTCAAGGCCTCCAGTCCTCTCCTCATCTTCTCCCCACAACATTTTATTACCCAAACCTTTCAATCACACAGAATTCAAGCAGACTCATCAATGTTTTCCTTATGTATCCCTGCGTTGATTTGGGCAGTGTAGGGTCTTTGCACATGCTTGCAAGCGTTCTAATGCTAAGCTCAAGGTTCAGTGACTATCTTAAACGTGTTGACGTTGCTTATTGCCAATTCTCTAACTAGTCCTTAATCTCTTAGATTTTTGGTTGTGAGCCTGGTCACTAATGGCTGAGCCATCTCTCCAGCCCATTTCTAAATGTTTCCCCGTGGTTTTTTTTTTTTTTTTTTTTTTTTTTTTTGGTTTTTNGAGACAGGGTTTCTCTGTATAGCCCTGGCTGTCCTGGNACTCACTTTGTAGACCAGGCTGACCTCAAACTCAGAAATCCTCCTGCCTCTGCCTCCCGAGTGCTGGGATTAAAGGTGTGCGCCACCACGCCCGGCTATTCCCCGTGTTTTTAAAAAATTAAATTATTTTATTTATTTATATTTCAAATGTTTCACCCTTCCTGGTCCCTGCTCCCTGAGTTCTTCACCCCCTTGTGGCCCCCCTGCCACAGAGAGGGTACTCCCCGACCTGCCCACCCACCCTCACCAGCATTGCCCCTTCCCTGGGGCACCAAGTTTCCACAGGATTAAGTGCACCCTCTTCCACTGAGGCCAGACAAGACAGTCTTCTGCTACATATGTGCCCGGGGCCTTGGACCAGCCTGTGTATGCTCCTTGGTTGCTGGCTTAGTTTCTGGGGGCTCTGAGGAGTCCGGGTTAGTTGACACTAATCTCATTTTTAATGCAGTTCAATTGCAGACATCAATTCACTCCCCCCCACCCACCCACAAAACTCAGTGTTACTGGAGTTAGTATTTAATTTTTTTCTTTTAATATAAACTTCACACAGTGAAATGTTCACACCTTAAGCTACATTGGCTGAGCTCTGACAAACGTTTAACCTATACCCCTATTGGTTCAGAGCTTCCACGTTGCCCAGAGCTCTCTGCTTGACTCTTTCCTGTGTCCTGCCTTCATTTCCCACATCTGTCAGACACATAGCGAGCACACAGTAGGTGCTTGTCCAGCACAGTAGAAGTGACTCTGATGGCCATGAAGGCCTGGCATGGCTACCCCACGGCAGGAATGTGAAACGGGCATCTGCTATGTGAAGGAGTGTTTCCTTTAGGAAAAGTAAAAGAAGGGTCAGTTTCACCTCTGTGAAAGGATACAGGATGGGCGATGCTCACAGACTGAACACCGGAGTATCACTCAGTTTCGTGCGCGCAGGCGTGCTCAGCCCTGTGCACGTGCGTTCAGAAGCCCGAGTTCAGCATCGGGTCTCCCTATGTCACCATTCACCTGGTTTTGTGAGGCAGGGTCTCTTACTGAACCTAGAGCTTGCCGTTTAATCTACGCTGACTGACCAGAGAGCCCCAGGGTCTGCCTGCCCCAGCCCTATACCAAGTGCTGGGGTTAGCGATAGCATGACACTGTGCTCAGCTCTCAAACGGTGCTGGAGATCTGAATTCAAATTATCATGCTTGTATGGCAAGCCCACTACCTATGGAGCCACCTCTCCAGCCTTGTCCTGCTTTTAAAGGGAAAGAAAATTCTATTCCATGCTAGCTATATCTTTGCTACACACAAACCTTTGGCACTTTAAGCTAAGTAAGAATAAGCCATCCCCACTGTGGTAGGTTGAATATGCTTGGCCCATGAGACACGGCACTATTAGGAGGTGTGGCCTTGTTGGAGGAGATGGGTCATTATGTGGGCAGGTTTTGAGGGTTCCTTGTGCTTAAGCACGAGATTGAAAGTGCAGTCTCTTTCTGGCTGCTTTCAGATCAAGATGTAGAGCTCTCGGCATGTCTGCCTGCACACTGCCATGCTCCCCACCATGAAGGTAACGGACAGAACTTCCAATGAAATGTTTGCCTTTATAAGAGTTGCCATGTTCATGGTGTCTCTTCACAGCCATAAAACCTTAACTAAGACACCCACAAAGATAAATGCTATGTGATTCTGTTGATGTGAGGAAGCCAAATAGTTCATTTAAAACAGAAAGTGGAATTGTAGGTAGCAGGGGCTGGGGAATTGTTTGATAGGTATACAGTTTCAGATTTATAGGTTGATAAAGTACCGAAAGTCTATTTTATAACAATGAGACTACTTAGTACCACTCAACTGTACACTTAAAAATGTCTTCTAAAAAGTGAAATTTGATATGTGGGCTTTTAAAACCACAATTAAAAAGAAAAATATGGGCAGTAATGGGATTCCAATCCACACCCCGTCACTTAACCTGGAGCCTTAACCTGGCACCTTACTGCAGAGCCACACCACCTTCCAGAGCAAGACCAAAAATGGTGCTCAGCTTGTCATTAGTTAGTTTATATTACGTTACCTCAAAAAAAGTGGGGCTTTTGTGTGTATACAAGAAGCAGAACCCAAAGAAAACTCAGCATGACAAAGGCACCTAGAAAAAGTGGGCAACCAGGGGGGACATGGCTCAGTGGTGACTTCTTCCTAACATACACAGGACAAGAAGCCTGAAAAATAAAGCATGCCTTGGTACATACTAGATGCCTAATAAACTGTGGCTAGCACAGACTCCTTATTACAATTCCTACTATCACTGTCTCTTGGCCATTCACAGTTGTTTCTTCACTCACAAAAGGAGATCATGTTCACGCTTTCCTGAGTACAAAGAGAAGGAGTCCCAGCTTCCTGCCTCAAACTCACCTGAGCCTGAACTGTCACTGCTACGGTCTCAGGAGACAATCCCTTAGGAGGGATGTGTCATTAGGGCTCTACCTTTGTAAGTGGATGAATACCAACAGAGGCAGGAGAAAGTGGAAAATAACAGAGGAAAATCTCTGGACTCTACACACATGTAGAGGGATGCACACCTGCACAAAACACACACACACACACACACACACACACACCTCTTCATGTATGTGAAGGGTATCAGCCTGTGGCCTCTATATGCATGTGGAGGGAGTATACACCTGCACACACACACACACACACACACACACATCTTTCTGTGCACACACTGATGTCAGCCTCTTGCCTCTACACACATGCAGAAGGGTCCACACCTGCACACACACACACACACACACACACCTCTTCAAGCACACACACAGCTGGACAGCAATCATCAAAGGAGTGGGTTCGGCTCTTTGGAAGTACACCCTGTTCTCTCTCTGCCCTTCTGCCTCAAAATGCCTGGGGGGAAAACGCAGCATGAACCAAGGCCCCCAACTACACGTGGACCCCTCAGTCTCGACTTGAGGCTCAGAATTGGAAGCTAGTATGTTTCTGTTTGTTATTAATTGCCTCGTCCATGGCCTCCTGCAACAGCAGCACAAGCAGACTAAGACAGAATTCTTTGAAGGGTTTGGCATATATTCTTACACACTGATAGTTAGTTGCAGCATAAATTGTTCAAACGACTTACAGGAGCAGTTGGCACGCTCTATCCAGCTGAACACTGCAGAGGAGCACCAGCCACCCACTCAGGGATTCATCCTACACACACACCCACACACAACCAAGAACATGTATGAGAGCCATTCCTTACAATACCCAAGGAATATATAAATGTCTACCTGCAGGAGACGGATTATGTAAGTATATTTCTACAAGTTATGATTGGTTCAAACTGTGTAACATTATCAAAACCCAGTTTTATATCATGCAGTCATGAGTAGGTGCCATGCCTTATATACCATGTAATCACAAGGAGGAGAAGGATGTATCACTGTGCGCTGACACGGGATATTCTTCAAGTGCGGCTATGTGAGGCGCAGAACAGCACAAATAACACACTACAAGTGTGTGCATGGATGGGCACTGGAGACATACTCAAAAGCCAGGTGTGGTAGCACAGGCCTTAATCCAAGAGCTCTGGAAGGCTGAAGCAGGAGGATGGTGACTTTGAGACCAGCCTAGACTATACAGTGAGACCCAGCCTCAGGGAGGGAGGGAGGGAGGAGGGAGGAGGAAAGGGGGGGAGGGAGGGAACTGTTAAACAACAGTGCCCCAAAGGGCAACCCTCAAGCCCGATGCACGTGGAAACTTGCATTTTTGCTCTATTCTTCTTTGTACCATCAAACGCTTTACCAGGTGCACACTTTATTTTTCCAATTTAAAAACACTTTCAAAAAGAAAAAGCATGGCCAAATAGAAAAGCAATCATGATTGAGTTGTCAGCAGGTTGAATCAATGCAGACAACCCTTGGAGAGCCACAAAAGGGAAGGTTGCCCCCCACCCCCATCCATCCCCAGCTTTGAATAACGTGAAGTATTTGCAATCTCTCTCTTGTGTGTGTGTGTGTGTGTGTGTGTGTGTGTGTGTGTGTGTGTGGTTTTTCAAGGCAGGGTTTTTGTTTTGTCCCATTTTACTCTGTGAAACTGTGTAGCCCTGGCTGTCCTGGAACTCACTCTGTACATCAGGCTGCCTTTGAACTCAAAGGTCCACTTGCCTCTGCCTCCCGAGTGCTGCCACAGCCTGGCTTCCTATCACATTTTTAACAGGTAGATGTAGCATAATAGCACACAGTGTAATAAAAATTCCCAGCCAATATCTCACCAGGATCTGCCATAGTGCCTAGTGTCTTTCCTACATCTTTGTGTTTTCTCTGTCACAATCAGTTAAGTGAGGATGGATTCTTCTTCTACACTTGATTTTTTTTTTTCTTGACTTTACCTTAAATGAAAAAAAAAAATCAAATCAAATCAAACCTCTGTATCTGTTATCTCTGGACCCACACTGATGAGAATATGGATAAATAGATGTCGATCACTTCCCTAAAGGCAAACTACTTTTCTCTAAGTGTCTATGCATTCGTTCATTTAATTCTGACAGCAATGTACATGACAGGTTTAGTTTTTATCCCCACCCAGAGATGAAAAAACTCAAGCAAAGGGAAGCCACTCCTCCCTGCCACAACAGATCACCAGGACCTCATCCAGTGTGTCACATACTACAGTCAGGGAAGCCACTCCTCCCTGTCACAACAGACCACCATGGCCTCATCCAGTGTGTCACATACTACAGCCTAGTGGGGATTTGTGTTTTTGTTTTGTTAAATTTTCAATTATGTCTGTTTTATGTGTATGAATGTTTTGTCTGCCTGTATGTCTGTGCGCCTGTTCAGAAGAGGATGTTGGCTTCGGTGTAATTGGAGTTACAGATGGTTGTGAGCTGCAGTACGGGTGCTGGAAATCCACCCCAGGTCCTCTGTTAGAGCAGCCAGTGTTCTTAACTGCTGAGCAGCATCCACTTTCTTATAGCTAGAGTTAGTGTATACTTGTAATTTTATATCCATTGCTTAAGAGTATATTTTTATTCATGACTTCTACTAGCCAGCCTTTGAAGACTACAAAAAATATCACATAGTTTACAAAGACGTTTGGTTACTCTAACAAATACCACCCAGGTTACAAAGGTTTATTTTGTCTCGGTTTATGGAGGCCTTGCCCCGCCCCGCCCCTCCCCACCCACCCACCCCTGCAGCAGCCCACCTCACTGACTGGCTCTACTGTCTCTAAGCTTGAAATGAGGCTGCGCACCACCAGGGCAGGCAAAGTCCTCACGGAAGAGCAAGGCTGCTCAATTCACAGCTCGGAATTAAAAATAAGAAACAGGAAGGACATGCCCCACAACCCCATTCAAGGGAAGGCCTTTACCGGCGCTGAAGACCTCTGTCCTCTACCAGATCTTAAAGTTCCTATCACCTCCCAAGCTGGGACCAAAGCTGTAACAGTAACTATAGTACCTGTGGGTAGACGGGCACTTCTGAAGATCTGAAGCAGGAGTAGGGTAAGGGTCAATTTAAAGCTATACTTCCAAAGCCAGGGGCGATGGCTGTGGTGATGGGGCTCCTTGTGCAGAGCCTTACACAGCTGAACCTCTTCCTTCTTATATCTACCTCCAACGGCTGCCCTTGTCTCCTTAGACAGAACCACTCTGTCATCTCCCTGGGGAAGCTAGGAACCATCTCTCAACTGCAGATTTCCCTATGGTCTCTCTGTTCTCTCTTTTGACAACATAAACTCACACTCTCTTCTGGCAAATGGGGACAGATGGCCCTCTGCCAAGGGACAGCTGAGTTCCTGCCTGGATACCCAAAGACTCTAGCTGCAGCCCTCCCAGAGTGGGGCTACCCATCTGTGATGGTTTGTAAACGCTCAGCCCAGGGAGTGGCACTATTAGAAGGTGTGGCCCTGTTGGAGTAGGTGTGTCAGTGTGGGTGTGGGCTTTAAGACCTTCATCCTAGCTGCCTGGAAGCCACTATTCTGCTAGCAGCCTTCAGATGAAGATGTAGAACTCTCAGCTCCTCCAGCACCACGCCTGCCTAAATGCTGCCCTGCTCCCACCTTGATGATAATGGACTGAACCTCTGAACCTGGAGGCCAGCCCCAATTAAATGATGTTCTGATAAGAGTTGCCTTGGTCATGGTGTCTGTTCACAGCAGTAAAACCCTAAGACAGAAGTTGGTACCAGGGACTGGGGGATTGCTGTGATGGGCCTGGCCATGCTTTTGTTTGGAAGAATGTGGATTTGGGGACTTTGGAAAGCAATGGAATGCTTTAAGTGGGGCTTAATGGGCTCTCCTGGTAGGAATATGGAAGACTTTGTTACTGAGTATGATTTGAACTGTGCAGACCTGGCCCAAGAGGTTTCAGAGGAGAATGTTCAATTCAGAATGTGGCCTAGAGATATAAAATTCAAAATAAATTTAAGACCACCTAGCCCCTTCCCCCTCTGAAGGGACTTTCCAAACTAGTGGTCAAAATGACCAGACTAAGCCTGCAGCTGCCAAGATTAGCAGTTCCCAGAAAAATCACCCTGCCCCGCCTCGCACTAAATCCTGAGAGACCACAAACTACCTCTGGCCTTGCTAGAATTCCCCGTGATGTTAATAGCTGTGACGTTAATAGCTGACTCATAAATTCAAAATGTACTGCTGCTTTGCTGACCAATCATAATAACCCACCATAAAAAGAGTATAAAAGAGTTGTGCTTTTTGAATTCGGGGTTGACTCTCCCTGCGAGGCTGAACAACCCCACGCGTGTTGGAACAATAAACCTCTTGGGGGTTTGCAGTGATGCTATTCTCTGTGGTCTTTGTGAGTGAGGGTCTTTTGGTGGACTCCAACAGAGAATGTTCTGTAGCACACACCTTTAATCCTAGGAGATAAAGTCAAGCAGGTCTCTGAGTTCATGGCCAGCCTGGGACAGAGCAAGTTCTAGATGAAGATCTTAAAGCCAGGCACGGTGGTACACACTTTTAGCCTCAGGAGACAGGCATGCAGATCCCTGAGTTCAAGGTCAATCTACAGAGCAAGATCCAGGACAGCCAACTTTAGGCAGTGAAGGAGTTGGAAAAGAGGAAGCTAGTGATAATGTAATACAACAAGGGGGCCAGGTTCCAGCCCCCACAAGTAGCAGAACTCGACAGCTTAGGCCAAGTGGGTCTGACTTTAGAGTCAAGAGGAAAAAAGAGATTATTGGGACAGTTGATGCTGGTTAGCTGGAGCTAAGAAATTAGGGTGATTAAGAGACTAGCAGGCCAGAGAGCACTGACTTGCCGGGCGTGGTGGCGCACGCCTTTAATCCCAGCACTTGGGAGGCAGAGGCAGGCAGATTTCTGAGTTTGGGGCCAGCCTGGTCTACAAAGTGAGTTCCAGGACAGCCAGGGCTACACAGAGAAACCCTGTCTCGACACCCCCCCCCAAAAAAAAGCACTGACTACTCTTCCAGAGGTCCTGAGTTCAATTCCCAGCAACCACATGGTGGCTCACAACCATCTGTAATGGGATCTGATGCCCTTTTATCTAAATATCATCAACAGTGTATTAATTCACATACATAAAACAAATAAATCTTGGGGTGGGGGGGTTCTGGGAAGTCTTTTCTGAAAGCACAAAGAAGCTGTATTCCAGAAACAGTCAAGGGTGTGCCTTATGCTGCAGCTGTACTTGGTAATGTGTAAGAGTCACCCAAGTGGTACTGGTGTTGAAGGCATGAAGGGGTCAGGAAGAGCAGCTGAGGCTTGGCACTGTGAGAGGCCATGGAAGGCCATTGGAAAAGGTGCAGCCTCAGTTGCAGTTGACAGCCCAGGACTGAAGGGGTCATGCAAAGGAGTTGAGGCTTGGCACCATGAAGAGAGCCTATGAGAGGNTATTGGTGAAGCCTAGTTGCAGCAGAAGACCCCAGTGTATTGGAGATGCCAGTACCATGGTATGATCACCAAGAACAGTAGCGGCAGTGGAGTGGATCGACCTGAGCTTAGAGTGCTACAGAGGGCAGAGCTGGAGAAGTGACACCAGTCCTTGGAGGAGCCCAGAAGATCATGTGTGGAACCCAGACACTGAAACAAGAAGCTGTAACATTGAAGTTGCCTTGGAGCCCCCAAGATGTTTGAGATGACAGAGCCGTGGGCTATCTGCTGAGGAAAGCTGCTAACAGGGAGTGGGACCAGCCCAGGAGAAGAAGCTTGCTGCAGTCAACAAAGACGAAAAGGAGTTGGAGATCTGGAGACCTCTTTGACATCAGACATGGAGATGCAGAATTTGGAGTTTCCCCAGCGGTTTTCTTGTCTTGCTTTGGGGATTACAGTTAAGTGATTTGATAAATCTCAGAAGAGACCTTAAACTTTGGACATTTAATATTATTAAGACTGCTATAGACTATAGGAACTCTGGAAGTTGAACTAAATGTATTTTGCATTATTCTATGTTTAATTCTGACCCCCAAAGAGTCATATCTTTGAACAAGCCTATGGGGGCCAGGGAGTGAAATGTGATGGTTTGTATATGCTCAGCCCAGAGAGTGTCACTATTAGAAGGTGTGGCCCTGTTGGAGCAGGTGTATCACAGTGGGTGTGGGCTTTAAGACCTAGCTGCCTGGAAGTCAGTATTCTGCTAGCAGTCTTCAGATGAAGATGTAGAACTCTCAGTTTCTCCAGCGCCATGCCTGCCTAAATGCTGTCCTGCTCCCACCTTGATGATAATGGACTGAACCTCTGAACCTGTAAGTCAGCCCCAATTAAATGCTGTCCTTATAAAAATCTATTATAAGAGTCTTATATTGGTCTGCTGAGCAGTGGTGGTGCATGCCTTTAATCTCAGCACTTGGGAGGCAGAGGCAGGTGGACTTTTGAATTTGAGGCCAGCCTGGTCTACAAAGTGAGTTCCAGGACAGTCAGGGCTACACAGAGAAACCCTGTCTCGAAAAACCAAAAAAAAAAAAAAAAAAAGTTGCCTTGGTTATGGTCTGTTCACAGCAGTAAAACCCCAACTAAGACACCATCCAACATCTAATAGTGTGTTCCAAGAAAAACTGCAGGCAAATAGCTACTAAGAAACCTTACCTTCTCTCCCTCCTTTTGGGATAAATAATTCCATCGTCAACCCCAACATATGACCTGCGTGTGGGCACACAGACAGTGCCGGAGGAAGTTTCTTACTAGAAAATCTGGCCTGCTGGTGCGACTTAGAGATGGACTCAATGCTTCAGAAAAGCGGTGGTTTTGATTCTCTCATGGCATGGGCTTTTTTTTTCCTCCAAGCTTCTTGAAGTGGAGAAACTCAACACACAACCAAAAGGAAGAACAGTATCGTGACCCCTAAATACCCAGCCCCATTCACCTGAGACGACGTTGCTTTGCTCCGTCCGCTCCACCTGTTTCCCTCTTTGTAAATTATTTTAAGTAAACACCTGCCAGTGGGAACATTATTATTCATGGTAGGATTGGCCTTTCCACCTCACAAAGGTAGATTCCCTCCCCACCCCCACCCCCACCCCCAAAGCAAAGAAATAAAGAGAGGAGGAGATCAGAGTCTCCTTCAAGATCAAGCTCTAAGAACCTAGTCTCCTTCCATCAGGCTGAGTACTTGTCTCTATACCTTCTCATAGCGCGGTAGACTCATGGCCACACCTTCAACACGGGAGTCGTTGGGGGACCGGCAGTCAAGATTCAAACTGTAGCATTGGGCAATTATACTAGTGTCTTTCCTCACTCTCCTGGCCTAGCAAGTTAATCAAGCATTCACAGAGGAAATGTCCATTATTTAGTCTTCTGAGATGGGTCAGGTGTACCTGGGGGTGGTGTGGGGGGGGGGGAATGAAATGTCCAAGAGTGAAGACGGGATGTAAATCTACTAACTTGGATATAGTTTCAAGCCCACAGAACACATTAATTCTATCAACTGTGCAATAAATTTAGTGAGTATATACAGTGTGCCAACTGGAGGAAATACACTACATAACTACTGTAGTTATGTAAAATGCAAACAAGGGAGGGGGGATGTGGGGGAAAGGGCACACCAGAACTCTGCTCTATTTTTGAAACTTCTTGTGAGTATAAAATTATCCCCAAACAAAAAGACTTTATTTTTTTAAAGATTTATTTGTTTATTTTACATATATGAGCACACTGTTGCTGTCTTCAGACTCACCACAAGAGAACATCAGATTCCATTACAGATGGTTGTGAGCCACCATATGATTGCTGGGAATTGAACTCAAGCCCTCTGGAAGAGCAGACACTGCTCTTAACCGCTGAGCCATCTCTCCAGCCCTTTATCTTTAATTAAAAAAAATATTTAGTTGTATTTATGTGTGTATGTGTACATGTGTGCAGGTACCTGATGATGCCAGAAGGGGGCGCTGATCCTCTGGAAGTAGAATGACAGGTAGCTGTGTGATACTGGATATCGATGCAAGGAAGGGAACTCAAGTTGCTCTTAACCACTGAAACATCTCTCCAGCCTAATATTTTAATACTTAAATTCTATTTCTTTATTCATTGGGAGAGTTGTAGGTGAGTGTGCATCATCATTTAAGTCAGAGAACATCTTTCAGGAGTCAATTCTCTATGTCCATCATATCTATCCTGGGGAATGAGTTCAGAAGGTCTCATTTGACAGTAGGTACCTCTACCCTTTTCACATGCCCTATAAAGGTTTTTAAAAAACAGGAGGAAGGAGACATGGCTCAACAGTTAAGATTACTAGGTACACTTGCGGAAAACCTGGGTTCAGTTCCTAGACTCAAGAGGCAGTTCACAGTTTCAGGAAATCCAATACCTTATTTTATGTGTATGCATATATGTAGACAAACATGCATAGACATAAAATAAGAACAAATACACCCTTAAAAATAAAAAAGAGGGCTGGTGAGATGGCTCAGTGGGTAAGAGCACCCGACTACTCTTCCGAAGGTCCAGAGTTCAAATCCCAGCAACCACATGGTGGCTCACAACCACCCGTAACAAGATCTGATGCCCTCTTCTGGAGTGTCTGAA
>NC_034607.1:49280657-49285101 GCF_900095145.1 Mus pahari
CCTGCCTCTGCCTCCCGAGTGCTGGAATTAAAGCCGTGTGCCACCACCCCGGCCTTTTAAAATAAGAAAATAAAATAACAATAATAACAATGTCCCCAGGGAAGGTAACAGTAACAAGCAATGGGTAACAGAGATGGAAAGGGAAAGCTAAAGCCAGTGATATTCTGGGAACCACTCACTGAAATGGCAGCTAATGGGGCGCCTCAAGAAAATCAGGTTGTATCTATAGGTAAGTACTAGCCAGATAATCAAGTCACAAACTGGCTGTGGTGGTTTCAATAAGAATGGCCCCCACTGGCTCATAGATTTGAATACTTGCTTGCTGAGATGGCCCTATTCCCAAAGGATAAGGAGGTATGGCCTTGTTGGAGGAAGTGTGTCACTGGGAGTGGGATCTGGGGTTTCAAAAGCCCTAGCCAGGCCTACGTCTCTCTCTTTCTCTTCCTCCTGCCTGTGGATCCAGATGTAGAACTCTCAGCTCCTTCCCCAGCACCATGTCTGCCTGCACGCTGCCATGTTTTCCGCCATGATGATGATACCAACAATAAACCGAACCTGTAAGCCAGCCCCAACTAAATGCTTTCCTTCCTGAGAATTGCCCTGTCATAGTGTCTCGTCACAGAAACAGAATGCTGACTAAGACAGGGTCACTACATATGGGGCTGGTAGGCAGAGGATTCTAAAGTAAAGGCTGGGAATTCTCCTTTTACTGTGTTTGTGGAAAAAGCTGAATTTTCAGTTAGAGGGTACTGTAAAATATATATCCTGTGTGTGTGTGTGCACAAGTGTGAGGTTGCTGCTAAGCCTAACAACCTACATTTATTCTTTAGGACTACATCATGGAAAGAGAGAGCCAATAAATTGTTCTCTGACCTCCACATGTGTACACATATGTGCTTGTATGTGTACATATACAAGGTCATGTGTACACACATTCACCACAATTTTTAAAAAGTAAACAAACCAGACCTTTAGGTATATATTACAATCACCCTTTGGAGTCCCCTAGTTTGTCTATTTCTTTCTTTCTGTCTGTCTGTCTGTCTGTCTGTCTGTCTGTCTTTCCTAATTTCCTGTTGTCATGGTGCCATTTCTATTTTCCAGATGAGGAAACAGGCAACAGGCTCCAGGCATAGCTGGGGTACTTGACCATGGACACCTCAGGTTGGGGAGAGGCTAGTTGGGGACTAGCACAATATTAAAGAAGGGAGGGAGGGAGGGGGGAGAGAGAGAGAGAGAGAGAGGACTCCAAAGCATATGATGACCATAGGAAATGCAAGGCATAGGAGCTATGATGCGAGCGATGTGCCTCAGGGTACCCCCGAGTCCTTGGCGGCCAGGTAAGATGTACAAAAGGAAGACAACAATGCTCGAGGAACAGAGAGACTTGAAGGTCAAGTTGTAGCCTTCCTTAAAGGCACAGGGACTCCATTAAAGATCTGACAGCAGATCGATCTACCCACTCCCTCAGCATTTCATCAGTGATGACTACGTGCCAGCCCTGGTGGCAGGCCTGTGAGGTGGGAAGCAAGAGGGCTGTGGGAACACTCAGGGTAGGGACAGCTGAGGGATGGCTGGCGATGCTGTCCGTCAGGAAGTTCCAGTGTTCACAAGGGAAACTCAAGGCCAAACTGGCAGATGCTAGACATGACATGAGAGGACACTGGGGAGTCCCTGAGGAGACCCTGCGGCTGGCTGGCTGGCTGGCTGGCCGGCGGTGCACACACAGCACGGTCATGCTGCCTTAGACGGCCTGTGGAGTGGTGAGGGTCGAAAGGAGCCAGGCAGAGCCCGGGAAGCTTTCTATAAAGTGTAAGGACATCGAGGAGAGCAAAGCCCACTCAGAATCATACGTCATGGCACGGCCGCTTGGATCATTTTCTCCTCTTCAGAGTGGTTTCCCTCCTTCCTCCTTTACGTGGGTCCTGGGAATCAAACCCAGGCTTGTGCAGCACGCACGTTGGCCATCCAGCTGGCCTCCCTTGGCTTTTGTAAGAGCTGGGAAAGCAGTAATCATCTTTTAGGAGCAGACCTAACTTAGGAATGTCATCAACCCCATCGTCTGGCTGGTGTATGACCTTCCTGCAGAAAGCTTGGGTCGTCTTGTCCTTACCTCTGGAGTGGTGCCCAAGAACCAGGAACACTGCGTCTGTCTGACTGACCAAGGCTCGGGGGCAATCTTTCAATGAAGCCGCAGCCTGGGATTCAGAAGATGGCCATGTTCTAGGTGGGCAGCCACCGGGGCACAGCTTCAAAGCTGTGGTTCTAAAAGGATTCCTAGAGGAGCCACAAAAGCCCAGACCACCAGCGAGTCTGAGGCCCTCCAGGGCCTCATTCTCCATCCCGCCCAGGGAGCAACTTCCTGGCTCCTCCCACGGTGCCCCACATGCAGGCATTGCCCTCGAGGATGCCAGGATGCCATAAAAAACCTTCAAGCCAGGACTGTCCCTTCCCTTTCCGTGCCCTCTGCATCTAAATGGCAATTCCTTCCTAAAAGAATCGTGGCAAGAAGGGGACATCACCCACTCCCCTCTTCAGACAAGATCTTACAAAACCTGATACCAAATGCTTTTAATAACATTTTACCATTTTGATTCCAACTATAGCTTTATAGCCACAGAGCAACTGCAGAATATGTATGTAGATATAAATGCTGTAGCTATAAATGTAGAAAAATAAGCTTCAAAAGAGTAATTTTTAAAAGTGAAGTCATTTTGACTGGTATCACGTGCCATTTTCTAACTTTAGATAAATAACACATCCAAAGTTCAATTCAGAAAACTTTCATTTAATTTCTGTATATTAGGTATTCACTACAAACATCAAGACATCAATAATACCTCAGAGGTTGGGGTGGAGGCCACTTCTGTAGACAGTTCCAATATACATATAAAAATAGTTAAAACAGGGTGTACTGGCTAGCTTTGTGTCAACTTGACACAGGCTGGAGTTATCACAGAGAAAGGAGCTTCAGTTCGGGGAAATGCCTCCACGAGATCCAGCTGTAAGGCATTTTCTTAATTAGTGATCAAGGGGAGAGGTCCCCTTGTGGGTGGTGCCATCTCTGGGCTGGTAGTCTTGGATTCTATAAGAGAGCAGGCTGAGTAAGCCAGGGGAGGCAAGCCAGTAAAGAACATCCCTCCATGGCTAATGCATCAGCTCCCGCTTCCTGACCTGCTTGAGTTCTAGTCCTGACTTCCTTGGTGATGAACAGCAGTATGGAAGTGTAAGCTGAATAAACCCTTTCCTCCCCAACTGGCTTCTTGGTCATGATGTTTTTATCCAAGAATAGAAACCCTGACTAAGACACAGAGCTTGAGAATTACAGGTGTCACGTGACCTGTACTTCAGTAGAGACAGAGGATTGTCAGCTCGAGACTAGCCTGGACTATGCAGTGAGCTTGTGTATAGTCTGGGCTAGGAAGAGGGGGAGGAGGCCCATCAATCAAGCTCTGTATTAGTTCTTTTTTCTCATGGCTGTAATAAAGCAGGAGCCAGTGATGGCTCGGGGCGGAGAGTTCGTGTGGCTCAGACTGGGGGAAGGCCATACACTATGTGCAGAAGAAATGACGAAACTCACAGCAGCAAGGTCACAAGAAGGTGGCTCCTCAGTCATCTGACAGACCAGGAACTGGAGCACATGAGAGAAAGGAGCAGGGACAACAACCCCCTAAGGACCCACGCGCTCCTGGTCACCCCCGTTTCTCCAGCGAGGCTGACTTCCTAAAGTTCTACAGTCTCCCCCCAAATGAGCATCATCACCTGGGAACAAAGTGTTCAAACACACAAGTCTATTAGGGACTCAAACAGTAAGGTGCTCCCGACCCACGCCCCCTCCCCCTCATCGCTCCCCACCCCAGTTCTGCCCAACCACAGGTCCTGAGCAACAGGACTAAAGCAACCAAGGGTGGGTCTCCTGAACCCAGAACCACAGCACACACAAATAGCAAGGTTGGTTCACCAAAATAAAAGCTAACATCGCGATTACAGTCACCGTCACCTGGGCCGCTGTGAGGCAAGACAGTCTCCGTTGTCTCAAGTCTCCTGTCTCCATGCCCACACCCACCTTTCTTGGTGACCAACATCAGGCTTTCAGGTCCAGTCCCAAGCATGACCTCTGCAGAGCCTGACTGTTGACCCCTAGCAAGTTTCCTGTGTCTGCAGTCAGCTTGTTCCCACTGTAGACAGCAACTGGGTGTGTGTCTGTCTGTCTGATTGTCCATCTGACTGTGGGCATGTGTTTTTGAATGCAGGTACCTAAGGAAGCCAGAGTGTTTCAGACCCCATGGAGCTCAAGTTAAGAGGCTGTGTGCTAGGAAACCAAACAGGTTCTCAGCAAGAAAAAGCACGGGTCCTTGGCCACTTATTCTCCAGTTGCCCCCTTTTAAGAAATTCACTCTTTTTTTGGTGTGTGTGTGTGTGTGTGTGTGTGTGTGTGTGTGTG
>NC_034607.1:49285776-49322243 GCF_900095145.1 Mus pahari
GCCAGCCTGGTCTACAAAGTGAGTTCCAGGACAGCCAGGGGTACACAGAGAAACCCTGTCTCGAAAGAAAAAAAAAAAAAAGCAAAGCAATTAAGGAGCTGGAGAGATGGCCCAGCAGTTTACAGCATGTGTTACTCTTGCGTAAGACCCAGGATCTACCCTCAGTACCGTGTGGTGGCTCACAACCATCCTAACTCCTGTTTCTGGGACTCAGACATCCTCTTCTAAACAATGTGGGCACCAGGTGTGCACTTAACACACACACATCCATGCAGGGAAAACATTCATACATATAAAATAAAGAAATAGATAGATGAATCTTCTAAAAGGTAAAAAGAAAACAATTAGAAGTTAAGTACACGTGGCAGGCACAAGTATTAGGCTTGAGGCTAGCCTGAGCTACACAGCCATAGACAGGCCATCCAGGGCTACATTACAAGACCGTCTCAAACAAACAAACAAACAAACATTTTAGAAAATAAGTAAGCAGTAAGGCCGGAGGTCAGTGAGGAAGACGCTTGTTCTATAAGCAGCAAAACCGGAATGTGATCCTCAGCTTTGAGGACAAAGTCAAGCTCTGGTGGATTAAAGGGTCCCTGCAGCTCAAGGGTCAGCCATCCTAGCCTGTCAGTGAGCCCTAGGTCCCTGTGACAGGCTTGGCTCCAAAGAACAGGATGGTTTCAGCTTCTTTCCCCAGAGCAAAGCAAGGTGGACAGTTCCTGAGGGAAGATGTCCAAGGCTGACCTCTAACCTGCACACATGTAAACATATGTGTGTGCATGCACATATGAAAATGACTAGGCAAGTCTCAAACAGAGACTGGAAGAAAGGATTTACAGGACATCTGACACAGTATGAACATCCAAAATATATGAGAAACTCCTAAGACTTAGTAATAAGTATAAATAGACTCATTTTGCAATAGCTTATAGGGGCTGGAGAGACATCTCAGTGGTTAAGTACACTGGTTGCTCTTCCAGAGAACCCAGGTTCAATTCCCAGCAACCACATGGTAGCTCACAACCTCCACTTCCAAGAAAATGGATGCCCTCTTCTGGTCTCTTCAAGCACTGCACACATATAGTGTAGAGACATACATATAGCCAAAATAACCATACACACAAAATAGAAATAAATATGTATTTTTAAAAAGCAGGGTAGTTATTTGGACAAGCACTCCACATAGTGAGATATATAAAATGCCGATATGCACATTGAAAAAAACCATGTTTTGGTTTGTTGTTGTTGTTTTGTTTGTTTGTTTGAGACAGGATCTCTCTGTGTAGCCTTGGCTGTCCTGAAACTCATTCTGTAGACCAGGCTGTCCTCTAACTTGGCACTCTTCCGAGTGCTAGGATTAAAGGTGTGTGCCACCACTGCCTGGCTATGATCAGTACTCTTATTATCAAGAACACTAAAGTTACTTTAGTGTGGTGGTTACCGTATGAAATGCTAGCACTCAGGACGCTGAGGTGGGAGAATTTAAGGAAAGCCCAGATTATACAATGTGTTGCAGGCAAACCTGGGATACATAGTATGACTGGGGAAAAATGGAAGGAAGGAAGGAAGGAAGGAAGGAAGGAAGGAAGGAAGGAAGGAAGGAAGGAAGGAAGGAAGGGGAGGGAGGCAGGAAAGGTGAATAACAGAGGGAGGGAAGGAAGGAAGGAAGGGAGGAGGGAGGAAGGGAGGGAGGGGAAAAAGGAGCTAGCCAAATGTAATAGTGCACACTTTTAGTCCTAGTACTAAGGAGGCCAAGGCAAGGTGGATCTCTGAGTTTGAGGCCAGCCTGGTCTACAGAGGGTCTACAGCCAGGGCTACACAGAGAAACCCTGTCTCAAAAAAATAAATAAATAAATAAATAAAAATAAAAAAATAATAAAAATGAAAAAGGGAAAGAGAAATAAAAAGCACAGAGAACCCCCTACTCCACTAGGGCCACTGCTCGCATGGTGCGTGTGTGAAGAAATCAAACATCAAATATGTCATAGGAATCAACAGATGAACGAGGTGCTGCTTGTGCGATGCAGTCTGTAATCTCAGCACTTAGGGTGGAGGCAGGGGGCTGCGCACCTTGAAGCAGGGAAGGTGCATTTGCAGGCCAGCAGAAAACAATGCCTGTTTCAGTTTTTTGAGGCAAGATTTCACATAGCCCAGGCTGCAGTTCTATTCTCTAAACTACAAATCCCCCACCTGCCTCCTCTGAGTGCTGGGATCACCAGTGTAAAGGTGGGGAGATCTGCCCTCAGACGACAGGGCCATCTGTATGAGCCTTGAGTCCTATCTGGGTTCTCCCCACCATAGCCACTGTGCCTCCTCTGGAGGAACCTCCAGCCAGACATTTGTCTGATGTCAACAAACTGCATACTCCAAAACATCCCGATAAATTTTATTTGAAAAGGTCTTTTATGTGCACCAAATCAGCAACATGAATCTGGTAACTGGAACCAGCTAGGACGCCGAGCAGGGGGACTGTATTCCCTGTTGGTGAAGGCATAAATCAGGGCACCAACACCAGCCGCCGCCGAGAGAGATGCGCATACCTTCCCATCTACAAATCAGTCCTAGGCAGATAAATTAAAGCCATTTTCCTATCTGCACACTGAGTCATGAACAAAACCGTTCACTGCAGTACCTGAGTAATGGAAGCTTTTACGGACAGAAGTACGGATACATCTCTGCCTCCTATAGTTAAAGCAAAAAGGGTTGCAGCTATGGAAATCAGGAGCAGCACAACAGGGAGAGCAGGCGGCAGGCTTGGCTCTGATGCCATTCCTACTGCTGTAGAGACACCACTACAGTCCGAGCATTGGAGATCCCCCAGACGCCAATGTTAAAGGTATGGGCGGCCACTTGGTACCATCACTGAGGGGTAGTGGGAATTTACAAGGTGGGGAGGTCTTTCGGTCACCGAGGACATAACCTGGAAGTGGAAAACAGGCCTCTAGACTCTTCCTCTTCCTTTTTTTTGTTTTCTGGCTTTGAGGTGAGCAGTTTCCACCATATGCTTCTAGTGTGACTTACCATCTTACCACAGACACAGAGGAAGCGCCGGGGCCAACCAGGCACAAACTAAAAACCTCTGAGGCCTTACAAAGTCTCTGTGCTAAGCTGATTGCCTCATATAGGTATCGCAGTAATTAAAAAAGCTAACAGGCACAAACACACATGTATGTGAGTACATGCTATTATTATTGTTATTTTAGTCTCACTATATATAGCTCAGGTTTGCCTCAATCATCTCTCTCTCTCTCTCTCTCTCTCTCTCNCACACACACACACACACACACACACACACAGAGAGAGAGAGAGAGAGAGAGAGAGAGAGAATTTACTCATCTGTATGTAAGGGATAAGCATATGATACCGGGACTCCTGTGAGGAGCTCAGAAGGCCACTTGTGGGAGTTAGTTCTCTCCTTCCACCATCTGGGTTCCAGGATCCAGGGATGAAACTTAGCAGCAAGCGCCTCTGCCCACTGAGCCTCCTCCTCAGCCCTTAAATGTATTTTGAATACACGGAAATAAGAACACTGAAGTAAGCCGGGCGTGGTAGCGCACCCCTTTAATCCCAGCACTTGGGAGGCAGAGGCAGGCGAATTTCTGAGTTCGAGGCCAGCCTGGTCTACAAAGTGAGTTCCAGGACAGTCAGGGCTATATAGAGAAACCCTGTCTTGAAAAACCAAAAAGAAAAGAAAAAAAAAGAAAAAACCAAAAAATAAATAAATAAATAAATAAAAATAAAATAAATAAATAAAAAGAACACTGAAGTAAGAAGCCATTGCTGTGGGTAAGGGAAGGTTTCCAGTAGCAAAGAGGCTGCCATTGAAGTAACTTAATGGGTGCATGGGTGCTCGATGTTCTATAAGCCTTACCTTTGTTTGAGCTGGGGGGATCTTGCTTTGTATCCCTGGCTGTCCTGAAACTCACTATGTAGATCAGGCTAGCTTTGAACTTGAGGCAATTTCCCTGCCTCCGCCTCCGAAGTGCTAGGACACATTCCCACCGCCGCAGCAGCTCTCTCATCTGTCTGTTTCTACCCGCTCCAGACTTTTATGCATAATTTCCTCCTCCTCGGACTTTTTTTTTGGGGGGGGGTTGGTTTTTTTCGAGACAGGGTTTCTGGAACTCACTCTGTAAACCAGGCTGGCCTCGAACTCAGAAATCCTCCTGCCTCTGCCTCTCGAGTGCTGGGATTAAAGGCGTGCGCCACCAAGCCCGGCTTTCCTCCTTCTTTTTAAAAGCTTGTTCCCCCAACACCCTGCTCCCCACCCCCACTCCACTCCTTTGGAGAAAGAATCTCGAGTAGTACAAGCTGCCCCCCAAAACTGGTGTGGCTATACAGTCAAGGGTGACCTTGAGCTCCCGACCCTCTGGTCTCCACCTCCAGAGCGCTGGCATCACAGACCTGCACTGACATACCCTCTGTAAAGCACATTTCTTTTATCTCACATGCCCCTTTGTTCTGCTTAAGTTTTAGTACCTGTAATCCAAAGAAAACACATTTTGACTGGCATAAGAAATTCTACATTAAAAAAAGAATGCCTGAATTTTGTTTTATCTTCAAGTCTGTCATATTTCAGGGAAATTCCTCAGAAGATTTACTATGATGACTTGCTAACAACATTTAAATAAGTTATACAGGTTAGTTGAGAAACTGGAACAATTTGTTAAAAAAAAAAAAACCATTGTATACTGTTCTTTTAACTAATAACATTTAATTGTTATCTTTCTAGGGCCTGAAGAAAATCTTTTTCATTGAACTTAGTTCTTTTGTGACATATATGCAATAACTATCAATTAGGTTCACTTTGGTCTTTAATTTGGCTTTTGTAGTATGAGTCAAAATTCCCTATGTGTCATTTCTACACCCAAAGACAGAGTGTACTGTGCAGTAAGAATGGGAACTCCAGCTAGCACACTCTGGAGCCAGGGGCTGGTGTCCCCAACCCTCCCCCACCACATCACCAATGCCACCACCTTCCCTGTGGTCTTCCCAGAGCTGAAGACAGTCATTACCTCAGCATACTTTGGGGTAGCGGGAAGCTAAGGTGATGCATGTGGCTGCTGGGCAAGTGAGGGAGTCCTATCACATTCTCTTTACTCGCCAAGGTCTTCACGTGACATAACAAAAATAGAACTGTCTGCTCGACTCCAGCGTGTCACATACGATGCCACCACAAGCGGGCCCTTGGCGATCATCTGTGGCCACATACCGTACACTAAGGAACAAAGAATGGGATTTCCATGAAAGGCAAAAGTCTCCTGGCTTCTCAATGGTATCAAGGGCTTCCTTGTTCCTTGCCACAGTGTCTCTACCTATAACGTCACAGTTACTTAATGCCCGTGGTGAACAGCATGTAACTTGATGCTGGCCACCCTCATCTCTGAATACTAGTGACATTGTAACTACTGACCTATAACAACACAGTCCCTAAACTATCCCACAGTCTTGTTGGCCTCTATGGACCTAAGGCACAGAGCTCTAGAGGTCACAAAGCTGGTTACCCTGGAGAGAACTTAGAAAAACTATGTATCCCTCCAGCAGTTTTATCCTGATAGGACTGTATATGTCTCTGTACACAGATGGAGGACAGAGGATGTTCCTATCACTTTATCCCCTTAAGACATCGTCTTCACTAGACCTAAAACTTGCCTTCTGTACTGGCTAGTTTTGTGTCAACTTGACACAGCTGGAGTTATCACAGAGAAAGGAGCTTCAGCTGGGGAAATGCCTCCATGAGATCCAGCTGTAAGGCATTTTCTCAATTAGAGATCAAGGGGGAGGGCCCCTTGTGGGTGGGACCATCTCTGGGCTGGTAGTCCTGGGTTCTATAAGAGAGCAGGCTGAGCAAGCCAGGGGAAGCAAGCTAGTAAAGAACATCCCTCCATGGCCTGTGCATCAGCTCTTGCTTTCTGACCTGCTTGAGTTCCAGTCCTGACTTACTTTGGTGATGAACAGCAGTATGGAAGTGTAAGCTAAATAAACCTTTTCCTCCCCAACTTGCTTCTTTGTCATGGTGTTTGTGCAGGAATAGAAACCCTGACTAAGACACCTTCCTTGTTTAGTTCTGTTTTTTTTTGTTTGTTTGTTTGTTTGTTTTTTAAAGCTAGGCTGGATAGTCATCCAGCCAGAGTCTCCTGTCCCCCCACACTGGAGGCCCTGGTGTTCAGTCACGCCTGGTTTTACCTGGAGATCTGAACACAGGCTCTCCTGCTTACCCAGCAAATGCCCTTACAGGCCAAGCCTGGGCTGTGGCTCAGCCTGCATTTACAAGGCAGGGTCTTTCATCCCCAGCGCTGAAGAAACCAGGCACTGGTGAGATGAAGTCAGGAGAGTCAGAAGTGCAAGGAAAGCACAGGGTACTCATCAAGTTCAAGACCAGTGAGACATGAAACCTAACCTCAAAAGAAAACAAATTAAAATGCCTGTTTACCAGTGGGCAGATGAAAGTGACCATCAGAGCTCTCACCACTGAGCTTGTCACCACATGACAAGCACATGAGATGACAGGCATGTGAGTTAGCCTGACTGATGACTCCACGACGTAGCCAGAGTGTGTGGTACCATAGCCCGCGTCTCCATCAGTCTGGGGGAAGGCAGCCTGGTCTCCACTAGGAGCCCTAGGACCTAGGAAGACCCTGCCTCGAAACAAAAAGAGTCCATAAAGTTATCGCACACGAGGCAGACCATGCCCTGCAAACGCAATTAGTATTTGTACTTTAGGACATGTTCTCAAGGCCGAGAGTCAGGCCAGGCCTCCCACAGGCCAGGCAAATGCTCTCACCGAGCCTCTGCCTCGGCCTCACGAGAATTTTTTTAAAGCAAACAATGAACTCTAATGCTATCCTCTGCCAAATCAATTTTAGTCTTCAACTTTGGTGAAGTCAAAGGCTTGCCAGTCTTCTGGCTTGCAGAGGATGTGTTGCCGATCACAGGGTCATTCATTCTTTGTGGGAAACGCTGCATGCAAAACCACTTAGCCCAGAGCATACAATGCCTGTAGCGGTAAACACTGAGTTCTTCTACTTGGCGGGGTCAGTGTGAAGTGGACACAGTGTCTCAACACTCAGCACTGGGGAGCAGCAGAGGCAGGAGGATCACGATGACTTCAACCCCAGCCTGGTCTACATTCCAGGTTCCAGGCACCAGACGCTGGGGAAGAGGTTTCCGTGGGTAAGGTACTTACTACACAAAAATGAGGAGCTGAGTTTGGCTCTCCAATACCCACAGAAAAAGTCAGGCACCGAGGCTATACATGCTGTGAGGCAGAGGTAAGAGAAGCCCTGGGGTTGGCTGGCTAGCCAGTCTAGCCAATTGGTAAGTTCCAGGATTAGTGAGAAACTCTACCTCAAAATTAATTAATTAGTTAATTAATTAACTAACAATGTGGAGTTACCAATCTCTAATTTCCAAACACATACACACACATAAACACACACACACACACACACACACACACACTCTCTCTCTCATACATACACACACATCACATTTTGAGAAAAGGTCTCACTCCATATGACCCTGGCTGGCCTGGAACTCACAGAGATCCTCCTGCCTCTGCCTCCTAAGTATTGGGATTAAAGGTGAGAGTCACCATATCCAGCATGAATAACTTGGTTTTTCCTTTTACACATATATTATATTATGTGTACGAGTTGTTCCTCCTGCACATGTGCGTGTGTACCATGTGCACACCTGGTTCCTGCAGAGGTCAGAAAAGAGCGGCAGAACTCCTGGAATTGAGTTACAGATGTTGCGAGACTCCATATGAGTGCCGGGAATCGAACCTGGGTCCTCTGCAAGAGCAACAAAGGATCTTAACTGCTAGGCCGTCTCTCTGGTTCCATAAATAAATATTTTTACCTTGGGAAGGGTGAACAGAGTGCTTATGAGGAAAAGCGATTGAAAAAGAGCAACAGCACGGATTTCCCACTGCTTTGAGAGAACAGGCTTGGGTGTCCACACAAAAACGGAGGTATTGCTTGGCTGGTTTCAAGACATTTTTGTTTCATGAAGGTTTTATCTATCAATACTTATATTAGATATAAGGTAGGAAGTTTTGAATTATTTGTAGTACATGATCTGAGAACGTAGTTTAAGTTGGTCCAGTGCTTGCCTAACATGCATATGCATGAGTTCCCGAGTTTGCTGCCTTCATTGCATCAACCAGCCCGGTGGTCCTTCCCTATAAACCCAGAGCTGAAGAGGCAGAGGCAAGATCTCCGAGTTACACCATAAAATCCTGCCTCATAGACAACAATAGGGCTCACTGCCAAGACCTGAGATTCCCTGCTTGTTTACCAAAAAACGGATTATGCGCACCTGAATGATCACTTGCACCTGAGTGATCACGTGAACCTGAGTGATCACGCGCTGCCCGCCTGACGCATAGCGTCATGCAGCACGATATTGAGTCACTGGCCTATCAACACCCACCCTGTCTGCATGCACGGCTCGCGTATAGAATGTGCTGAATGCTGATTGGATGATGAAGAGTAATGAGAGACGAGTGCAGAGGGTGGAAGGGGATAAATTGGACGATTCCCCCAGAACTGAGAGCAGCAGAGCAGCAGCTGAAGAGAGAGCTAAGGAGGAGCAGAGAAGCTGAGAAGCAGAGGGGAGAAGCTGAACTGCTGTAGAGAGCTGGGGTGAGCTGTAGAGAGAATAAAGGAAGCTGCAGCGGGAAGCTGTGGAAGCTGCTCAAACCCTGCCTTGGCATATGTGTCATCTTTGCCCCACTTCCACTGGCCAGAGGCTGGGGTTCCACGACAGCGTTCACCACCACGCCCGGCTCCATTTCCTATTTCTTAAACATGCTTAATATTCATACAAAATCATAAACACTTTTTATTTATTTGTCTCTGTTTGTGTATTCCAGTGTATGTGTATGTACCTGTGTGTGTGTGTGTGTGTGTGTGTGTGTGTACCACAGCACGCATGTAGGAATCAGCTCTCTCCTTCCACTATGTGGATTCCAGGGATCAATATCAGACATTCAGCTCTTAGCAGCACATGCTTTTTTCCCTTTAAGGCAGTGGTTTTCAATCTCTGGGTCATTTTCACAGGGGTCTGCATACAAAACATTTTTACATTACAAGTCATAAAAGTAGCACAATTACAATTACAAACTAGCAATGAAAATAATTTTATGGTTGGGAGTTACTACAACATGAGGACCTGTATTAAAAAGTTGCAGCATAGCCAGGCAGTGGTGGCACACGCCTTTAATCCCAGCACTTAGGAGGCAGAGGTGGGCAGATTTCTGAGTTTGAGGCCAGCCTGGTCTACAGAGTGAGTCCCAGGACAGCCAGGGCTACACAGAGAAACCCTGTCTCAAAAAACAAAAACAAAAACAAAAAAGTCACAGCATTAGGAAGGCCGAGAACCGCCGCTCTAAGCCATGTCAATGGCCCCAAAAATCATAATCTTCTAATATGTTGCTAAGGTGCCCGGTTCTGATTTAACAGGACCTGGCTTGTGGATCCAGGTTGGGTCATCCATGCCCTCCCGACTCAGCACAGAGTCAGAGGGATTTACCAGTGCAGAGTACATGACAGCTGAACTACGGGTGCAGGCTCTAACAGCAACAGAGTCCATTTCTAACTGCACCTACTGCACTCACCTACTGCACCCTGAGATCGCACAACCAACACCCACGCAGGGAACCTCCAAGGTCTCAGAGGTGGAATCCAGGCATGCATATCTAGACAGAGGAATGTTATAAGTGAGGGTGTGAATGGATATGATCAAAACAGTTTATATACATGTATGAAATTCTAAATTCTTATGTTTACATTTTAAAAAATTGAGAGGGAATGTGTGTGTATATGTGAGAGAAAGGGAGGTGGCTATAAATGAGCTGACCATGGTGGCCTAGGCAAAAGCCTGAAGCAGGTGGACCATAAGCGTGTGGCCTACCTGGGCTACAAAGAAACCTCCAGGCCAGCCTAGGCAACTAAGAAAGACCTTGTCTAAAAATAAACACCAAAACACTGATATGAACCTGAGCCTAGCAGCAAACTCCTTTAATCCCAGCACTCGAGAGGCAGACACAAGGAAACCTCTGTGAGTTCAAGTCCAGCCTGAACATAGGGAGTTCCTGATCAGCCAGGGCCACATAGTGAGACCCTGTCTCCAAAAATATAAAATAATGGGGCTGGTGAGAGATGGCTCAGTGGTTAAGAGCGCCAACTGCTCTTCCAAAAGTCCTGCGTTCAAATCCCAGCAACCACATGGTGGCTCACAACCATCCATAACAAGATCTGACGCCCTCTTCTGGAGTGTCTGAGGACAGCTACAGTGTACTTACATATAGTAAATATATATAATAAAATAGACTGATACCCACTCAGTGGTGGGACTCTGCATGCACACAGTCCTAGGAAATCCCCAACTCTGTTATTAAATAAATAAATATTAAATGTGAGTTAGATCAGGTGTGATGGCACACACCTTTAATCCCGGCATTCTGGAGGCTAAGGCAGGTAGATCTCTGCGTTTGAGGCCAGCCTAGGCTATATAGTAAGAGCCTACCTATATAGTAAGAGCCTGCCTTGAAAGAAAAAAGAGAGGCTGGACTCGTGGCATAAAGGTAGCGCATCCGACTCCAGATCAGGAGGTTGCATGTTCAAGTCTCTCCCCAGAAAGTTCAGATTCACCTTCCTCATTTGTTTAGCCAGGCGTGGTGGCGCACGCCTTTAATCCCAGCACTCAGGAGGCAGAAGCAGGCGGATTTCTGAGTTCGAGACTTCCAGGACAACCAGGGCTACACAGAGAAACCCTGTCTCGAAAAACCTTAAAAAAAAGAAGAAGAAGAAGAAGAAGAAGAAGAAGAAGAAGAAGAAGAAGAAGAAGAAGAAGAAGAAGAAGAAGAAGAAGAAGAAAGAAAAAAGAGAGGGCTGGAGAGATGGCTCAGCGGTTAAGAGCACTGACTGCTCTTCCAGAGGTCCTGAGTGCAATTCCCAGCAACCACATGGTGGCTCACAACCATCTGTAATGGGATCTGATGATGCACTCTTCTGGTGTGTTTGAAAACAGCGACGGTGTGCTCATATAAATAAAAAGAAATAATATTAAAAAAGAAAGAAAGAAAAAAGAATAAATAAATGTGAACTAGGTAAATCTTAAATTAATGAGGTAGTTGTTAGTTTATGAAAATGTAATTTCCCCTCCCAAGCACAGATAGTAGTTAAAAAAAGTTCCCAGTCATAGTCCCCAACTATGACTGGAGAGTGAGCTCAGCTAGTAAGAAAGCAAAACAAGTGGTGGGTCAGGACAGCATCTAACGTCAGACTCGATAGAAATAACTCACTCATTAATCTTCTCAGACAGCCAGAAAGGTAGTGCAATTGCTTTGTTAATTTCATTTTTTTTAAGATTTATTTATTTATTATATGTAAGTACACTGTAGCTATCTTCAGTCACTCCAGAAGAGGGAGTCAGATCTTGTTTCGGATGGTTGTGAGCCACCATGTGGTTGCTGGGATTTGAACTCCGGACCTTCAGAAGAGCAATCGGGTGCTCTTACCCGCTGAGCCATCTCACCAGCCCGCTTTGCTAATTTCTACAAAGAGGGAAACTTGGGCCTCAGAACCCCTGAGCCTGAGGCCTCTCCACTGGACACAGAGGAATAAAGCTGGCGGGACAAGCCTGCTATCCCATGAGGCTGCATGATCACAAGTTCAAGTTCTGAGTAGGCTACGGAGTGAGTTCAAGACCAGCTGAAGCAACCTCATAAAACTCTGTGTCGGAATAAAATGTCTAAAAACTATGGCATGGGCAAGGACCGGGCCTCCTGAACCACCTAAATGTGTGAGCCCAGATCTGAGGGAGGCATTTATCTCAGAAGGTCAGGGCCCTCTCTACCCAGCCAGGCGTGGAGGTACAAACTGTCTCTTTTGGGGTTGGCCTCAGACTTGAACACCTGGTCCTCTTGCCTCTGTCTTCCCAGTGCTGGCACTACAGGCATGCACCACCATGCTCTGCCAAAGGCCACATTATGGCTGCTCCACTCTGTCAGACACTGTGTCAAAGAACCACTGCTTTTCAATAAAACCTAACACAGATTCCGAAATCTGAATGGCACACCACATTCAGTCACAGGTTCACCGGTTTTCCTTTGGTTCGGTTTTAAAACCATTTGGGGTTTTCATTTGAAAAACTTACAAGTTTATACACCACCAGACCTAGTTCTTTTTCTTTGGCTATTTAAAAATCCAACCGGTGAGCTGGTGTGTGGTGAGGCACGCAGACAATTCTGGCACATTTTATACTCCTGTAAACTCCTAACCAAACCATACGATTAAAATAGGATGGATTGGCCGGTCGTGGTGGTGATGCCTTTAATCCCAGCACTCGGGAGGCAGAGGCAGAGGCAGAGGCAGGCGGATTTCTGAGTTCAAGGCCAGCCTGGTCTACAGAGTGAGTTCCAGGACAGCAAGGGCTACACAGAGAAACTCTGTCTTGAAAAAACAAAAAACAAAAAAGTATGGATTGTCACTTGCCTGTACATTGGGTTCAGTCTCCACAGTAAAAAACAATCGTGCTTGCTTCGGCAGCACATATACTAAAACTGGAACGATACAGAGAAGATTAGCATGGCCCCTGCACAAGGATGACACACAAATTCGTGAAGTGTTCCATTTTTAATTTCTCAGTGGGAAAAAAAAATCATTCAGTCATTTATTTGTACACACAAATGTGTGTGTATGTGTGTGTGTGTGAGAGAGAGAGAGAGAGAGAGAGACAGAGAGACAGAGACAGAGACAGAGAGAGAAAGAGAGAACAGATAGATAGATAATAAGACATAGTATTGGCTGGAGAGATGGCTCAGCGGTTAAGAGCACTGACTGCCCTTCCGAAGGTACTGAGTTCAAATCCCAGCAACTACATGGTGGCTCACAACCATCCGTAACGAGATCTGGCGCCCTCTTCTGGAGTGTCTGAAGACAGCTACAGTGTACTTACATATAATAATAAATATAATAAATAAATAAATAATAAAAATAGACATAGTATAACAACGCGAAAAAATAAGAAATTTTAAAATCTACTTAAGGGTTTGGTCTACAAACTCATACGCGTGCACATGCACACAAACAAACAGGCACACAGACACACACACACACACACACACACACACAATATTACAGTTTTATTTTCTATTAGTGAAGCTGTTCTCAGGCCCACAGGATCAGGCTCCCTCTGGCATAACCACTCCTATTGAACAGTGAATACAATTCTCTTCTATGAGATCTGCCTCCCATGCTAGGGTTTTATGAGAAGTGTGTAGCAGAGAGAACACCAGGCAGTGGTTGGTGAGAGGAGAATTAGAGTCCATTTTCCACGCTGTATGATGGAAACCATCTTGATGAAAGAGTCTCCATACTCTCTAAGTGAATCCTGGCTTAATTACACTCTGGGATACTGTGCAGACATTAAGAAGAACAAGAGTACCAGGCATTAATGTCAAATACCTACAATCCCCCTACTAGGGAGGTAGATGAGAGAAGATTTAGAACTTCAGGGCCAATTTGGGCTCCACAGCCAGATCCTGTTAAAGAAAGAAAGAGGAGGAAAAAAATGAACTGGTATGGGAAGTTTCAAGATGCCTCGTTATGTGAAAGAAGCAAATTCATAGGGGCTGGAGCCATGGAGGATCGAGAGCTCATGGTCACCCTCAGCTATGCAGCAAGCCTGAGACCAGGAAGAGAGTCAGGAACCTGCGTGGGCCCGAGGAGAGTGGGTCATGCTACAGCTTGACATTCTACATTCCCCGATGAGTGAAGCTTTCATTAAAAATAGGCAAATAAAAGAAGCATTTAAAATGACTTCTTTACCAAAATGAGAAAAAAAGTACATTATTAGGAAAAAAAAGGGGGGGATTGACAAAATAAGTCTTCCACAGAACTGTAAAACTGGCAGCAGACATAAAAAAAAAAAAAAGGAAAAAAAATCCCACCCACACTTAAAAGTCCAGTATGAAAGAACAGGGTTTAACTGAGGTCCCAGGTTCTGTCCAATCTTATCAGGGATCTATTAATTACCAACTTCTACAAATAACCGCCTTATCTGCCAAGTGAAAGCCCGAAGACCTTTCGCCCGTCATTTCAAATGCTGCTCTGATTTTTAACGCACTCCAAAGCCTACTGGGTTTATGTAATATTAAACACAAAGGCAATGGAAATAACACAATTGATTTTTACATTTCCATCACCTGGCTGCTACGTTTTGATTATTTAAATTTCCTTAACGGCTTGCTTAAAATAACACAAGAAAGTTAAACATTTTACATTCTCCTCAAATTCTTATCACCACAACAAAAGTAATACAAATTAAAGATCCAAATCCCCACATGTAACAAAGAACTGCTAAAGAACAGATAAAAATTATCATAAGGCTTTGCAGGTCTGATTAAAAACTCAGAACACTTCTGAGACCAACGGAGAATACACAAGCCCCCAGGTAAATGATCAAGACACAGCTATTATACTCACCCTGCCTGACAGAAGCCGGCCCATGTCACAGGCAGCTATCAAAGGGTACATTTTTCTAAAATAAATAGCAGTGTCTAGCAATGTTTTTCATTTCTTAAAAACCCATTGACTGACTTTTATTTTGTTTGTGTGAGTGTTTTGACTCTGTGTATTGCTGGTGTGCCACATTCATGCAGTACCACCGGAAGCCAAAGGGGGGCAACATATGCGCTGGGACTGGAGTTGTAGATGTTTGTGAGCCTCCGTGTGGGTGCTGGGAACAGACTCAGGGTCTTCTTCAAGAGTATCAAATGCTCTTAACCACTGAGCTGTCTCTCCAGCACACACACACACCCCTTTGTTTTTTTGTTTTGTTTTTGTTTGCTTATTTGTTTTGTTTTGTTTTGTCGTTTTTCCGAGACAGGGTTTCTCTGTGTAGCCCTGGCTGTCCTGGAACTCACTCTGTAGACCAGGCTGGCCTCGAACTCAGAAATCCGCCTGCCTCTGCCTCCTAAGTGCTGGGATTAAAGGCGTGCGCCACCACTGCCTGGCAGCCCCCCTTTTTTGATATAAGGTCTCACTATGTAGCTCCCAGTGGTCTCAAATCTGCAGGCTTCCTGCTTTAGCTGTCCATCTGCCCCCACACCAAACTAATGCTTACCAACCTTACAAGGCAATCTGTCTGCGAGCTAAAGTTTCACAAATCACCTTGGCGTGTCAGGAGACTCTAGGCAGAAGGCAAAACTGCCTTCTAGGATGCAATCAAACCTTTGGGGCCTGGAGCAGTGCAGGCCATCATGGCTGCAACACAAGGCCCGGGTCAGTGCTTGACCCCTGTCCAGGAAGCAGAGGGAGTAGGCCGAGGCCAGGGTCCCAATATCCCGTGCGAGGGCACTACCCCAGTGGAAAGCATCTGCTTTATCTCATCTATCCACATGCTCACCCAAAGACTAATTAGTCAATACATTTGTTAGTCTAGGAGCCTGTGTGTTCTCTACGGACCCTTACCAGCCCGACATCACAGTCCTCTCCACAAGATGGCTTCAGTCATACACTACGGGGAAATGTTCTCTGATTCCTCTCTCGTCAACCCTGTGGGGTCCTCCTCACAGTATCCCTGAACAGGACGCAGACCCCATAGAAGAGAGCTCTATTCAGTACTCAAAAGTGGGCTAACGTAGTCAAGCTAGAGGTACCCAGTGCCTACAGGCCCCGGGACAACACCTTCCTAGCTCAGTGCACCCTTACATAATATAAGGAAGGTGCCCAAGACTGGCCTAGGATACTCATAGAAGCCGCTGGAGACAGAGCTTATGAAAAGGGAATTAGGACGCTAGGTAGTGGCCTACACAAAGAAATCTGTCTCGAGAAAGGGAAAAAAAAAAAAAAAGACTGACTCAAAAACAAAGTGGTGGTGTAGGGGGTTATAAATGAGTTCACCCGCCTTCAAGGGCTTTTCATCAACATCACAGCATGTGTTATGAGAAAATGCCATCGAGGACATCAAATGACATATAAATAGTACAAAGCAGCAACCCCTCAAGTTTGGGAGGAAACCTCCCATTTACTAGGGCAGCCCACAAAGGCTCAGAACAGGACCTGAGCTGGGCGTGAATGATCCATTTTATTAGGTTAGGAATGAACAGAGGGGCACAGAGGTGACTTAGGAACAAGAGCAGGGCGTGGAGAGCCTGCAGGTGGTTCTGAGTATTCCCAGCTCCTCCAAGTCCGCCTGGTTAGTCACGTGCACAGGGGTATCTTTAAGATGCTCTGGAGGAATTTCAATTCTCCCTAGTATAGACCACAGTTGTTACTTAGTATCTATTTTCACTAGCACAGAGCAAGGCAAGCTCTCAGATCCTGCCCAAAGACTTTCAACTCTTGCTTTTGCAGGGCTGGAAATCCAACCTAAGGGTTTTTTGCAGGAGTGCTTTTATTACTGAGCTAACATCCCCAGCCTGATTTTTTTTGGGGGGGGGTGTTATAGGGTCTCACTGTGACATAGCTTGGGACTCACTATGTAGCACAGGCTCCATCTCTTGACCCTCGGGCACTGAGCCTGAGTTGGCAGAATGACAGGCGTGAGCCTCCATGCCCATTCATCTTTCCTGTCCCCCATCTCCTCCCTCTGCCATCACGGGACACACACTTAACACACACTCCTTTCTATGGCTAAGCTTCTCAGTACAAATGATAGAAACTGGCCAATGGGTAGCTGCGGCTGCAAAACAGGCATTATTCACATCCTTAGCCTATGCTTTCCGGCTCACACTACCACCGATTCTCATTCCCTAAACATAACATACAAGTCTCATGCCTGTGCCCACGCTGTTCCTTTTAGAGGAAGACTCTCCTATTTTGCTCTTCAGCAGGACACAGGACTGCGCAGGTTGCATAAACCCATTTACGTAAGTGACACCCCCCTGCCAGTGTCAGACAGTGCACAGCCTTCCAAGGATGCCTGGTTTCCATCCTCCATGACCCTCGAAGGCTTTCTTGGAATAATTCAACTCCTGAAGGCCCATTGTGCCCCTGAGTCCTACATCAACTTTTCTTTATGAGAAAAAAGTTACAGGGTTTGGAACAATGGACACTCGAGAAAGACACTTAGAAACTGTGATGAGATGAATCAAGATTGTGAGCTCTGAGGCTGGGGAATCCAAGTGAGTGGCAAGTCGCTTGCCCCGGTAGGCTAGGGCTCTCATTAACCTCATGTCTCCAAGAGGATGGAGGGAAGTCTTACTCAAAGCTCAAAAGGATGCAGACTCGTTTCAGTGGCCACAGGCTGGCAGGAACTGAACGACTATGAAATGCCAGCTGCCACGTCTGTTACAGGAGGCCAGCGAGGGGCTTCCTGTGCAGTGTGCAACATCCTTAATATTACACCATGCCAGGGTTTATCTGGGATTACAGATACGGGCTTTCTTATACCTACTCATAGAAAGAATCTTAAAACCGGGCCATTAAGCCAAGAAAAACATGCATATGCCTGAAATATCTGGGTAGCTAGGGAACAGTTTGACTTGAATAATTATATACATACTTAAGATACATATACACAAACTGAGCCTTACTCTATCTTCTTCACTTCCTCTACAGTTTCTCTGTTTTATCTGTCTCCTCCCTTCTGGGCTTCTTCAGTTTCTCTTTCTATCTAAATTAGTGTTCACCCTAATGCTCTACTCCAACCCTCTTTCTTCCCAAACCCCCTGCCTCCTTCAGAAAGGCTGTCACTCACTTGGTTCCCCATATTCAACTCCCTCACAGTCTATACCTATCAGTCAGTGCTCCTGTTGCCTTGGCTAATGAGCTCCGTCCATCACTAGCCTTCAAATTCTACAGTTACTGATCAGTCCTTTCAAAGCTGGTCACTCGTGGCTCATTTTTCTATGATGCTTTTAAAAAATAAATTATCAAGGTCACTTTATTTATAAAGGGAAGTTAATTTTATCATATCAAGGGAGCCCCAAGGAATCTGTCCCTCTCAGTGAAGTGGGAACCCCGACCCAACACACGAAACAGGACGACGTTCCCAAGTTTCTTCTTTTCAAAGCACGGATCTTGGATTTCATGCCAAGATGGGATACTGGCAATGGGCTCCGTGCTACCAGTCCACTGTAGTTGCTCCTCAGACTCATACAGCGAGGAAGAATATTCTGTGGAAGCAATGCACTGCTGGATCTACACTTACCACAGTTCCTAGCACACCCAGGCCCATCGGGAAAGGACTACAGGCACGGTCTTGACTTGAAAGTGAAGGGGGTAAAAATTAGGACAGAAAATGAATGGGTGAAGGCTCCTAGAAGAGTTATCAAACAAACGGTGAAAGAGGATATACAGTTTGGGTTTTATGCCCAAAATGGCTGTCTGCTCGGAAGGTCCAACTTTAGTCTGCTTATTCCTCCCACCAAATATGCAAAATAAACTCACTTGTTCTAAAAGGAGAGTGTTATCACCATTAGGAGGTAAGCACAATCTCAGGAAAGATTAAAGTATTTTCTTTTCATCCTAGTAAAGTGGGGGGAAGCGGGGAGACACTTCAATGACCGAAATCATGTTTCTGGGTTTGGGGAAGTTTCGCTTTTTCTTCTCTCCCAAGGTAATAGCTGTTTTTGTTTTCTTCCCCACACTGAAGACCCTCTGAATGAAACCCTAAATCTTTAATGCCACACAGAGGAAAGGAATTTGCTAGGTCCACACTTGGTCGGGAAGGAGGGATGAAAAAGGGCACAGGCAGCCATTATTCAGAGTCTGTCACTAAATTAGCCTCCTTTATAATACGGCGATTCCATCCCAGCACACATTAAGCCAGGGGCAGGGTGTGCAGAATGTGTGGGCACTGAAGCAGACCACATTTCACCGAAATGAGACTTCATCTTTTCAAACACCACCCGTATTGGCACATATTTCAAAGAGCTCTTAGCTCAAACTGAATCATCGTGCAAATTATTGCGTGTTAGCAATAAAAGTTTGGAAAATCTAATTAGCAGGTTGCTATTTGGTCAGAACTAAAATACAAAGCCTGGGGGGTTTTACTCTAAAAGGTGAGACCCAAGCACACCCACAGGCTGCGCCTGTAAAAAGGGGGCGGGGTTGGGGACCCACAGATTCCTCACAACCCTCGGTTGGAGCGCCAGGGGCCTCCTGGGGCAGGAAAAAAGCCTAGCTGAGCTGCCAGGCAGACAGGACGGGAGACCGGACGGACGGACGGCACGGATAGACGGGACTGGACGGACTGGACGGGCAAAAAAGCAGTGCGTCCTACCCGGAGGGTTCCCTCCCAGGGCTGGCGGAGTACCTGCTCCGGTCATCCAGACTGCGGTTGTCGGCAACCGCCGCGCGCCAGTCGGGCAGCGTGCTGGCGCATAGCACCACCATGGACACGATCACGAACACCACAGACACGCTGGCCAGGATCTGCGCGGCCAGCGACGACGTGGGCTCCTCGAAGGTCCGCCGCATGCGCTCCAGCCAGCGCCGGGAGGGAGCGGTCTCGGGTCCGGCGGGTCGAGGCTGCTCGCGGCCCAGCTCGTCTGCTGCGTGGAAGGTGTGGGTGTCGGACATGCGGTCGTCTAGGCGGCGCTGGCAGCAGTACTCCAGGTGCGCGCCCTCCAGGCCCCAGTAGATCATCTCGTTGTAGAAGGAGAGCTCGCACATCCGCGGCGCGAAGCGCAGCTTCCCGTGGCCGCGCACGTACAGCAGGATGAAGCCGAAGGCCTCCGAGTGCCGGTCGAAGAAGTACTCGTTGCGCTCCCGGTCGTAGTCGTCGCACACCTCGAGCACGTCGCGCTCCGAGCGGCAGCCGTGCAGCCGGCTCACGCGGCGCAGCGGGAAGTCCTTGAGCAGCTCCCGGGACAGCGAGTACCGGGCGCCGCCCACGTTCAGCACCACCGAGGCCGCCCCGCCGCGCCCGAAGGTCATGGCTGGCCGCCCCGGGGGCCTGCCCGCCGCGCGCACGGGGTGGCCGCGCCGTCGGGGCCCGCGCTCCCCCGGAGCTCGCGCCCCGCACCGCCCGCGTCCCCCGCGGTGTCAGCGCCGCCGCCCCTCGCTCCTGGGTTCGCCCTTCGGAGTCCCGGTGGCTGGCCGCAGCTCCAGGTGGCGCCGGTCTCCCGGAGGGCGAGCGTTAGCCGAGGCGCCGTGGGCAGGTCTGCCCGGTCCCCGGCGCACGCAGCCCGGCCGCCGTCCAGAGGCGAAAGGCAAAGTGAGCGGGCTCGGCGGCGGCGAGGAGCGGGCTCCGGGAGGCGGGGGCGGGGCCTCCCTCGCCGTCCTCCTTCTCGCCCGCCGGCTCCGCGCGCTCCGCTCCCTCCGCGCGCACCTCCTGCCCGCCCGCGCCCGCACCTCCCGGCTCGCTCGGGCTGGGATTCCCCGGCGCCCCGCCCCGGACCTCGGGCTCCCCGCCTCGTGACGCCGTGCGCCCCCGCCCGCAGTGGCCGGGAGGGGTGCGCGGGGCGTGATGCGAGCTGCGGGGAGCCCCGGGGCCATCGGGATGATGGACACACCTCCCCCAGGCTCCTTTAAACAGTCCCCGAAGGGAGGAGATAGGAGGGAAGGAGGGGTGCAGAAGTGAGGACCAAGGTGCGAGGTTTGAAGTAGGGAGCAGACGGCGTCTGGAGGAGCCTTTGCAGGAGACGGTTGGAAACCCTGGTCGGCTTCTAAAGCCGCCCCAAAGGATTTCTCAAAGCAGGCAACCCAGTCGCGGCTTTGCCTGCAGACTTTGCGCTTCCTCTCCGCGCGTGGGGCGCCCCACGTGCCGTGCGCTCCGAAGGCGGCCGCGCACCAAGCTCTTCCCACCCCCTGCTCCCTGAGGGATGCCATGGGCCAACGGACTCGCCCTAGTCCCCCATCTTTCCCAGCCTTGGGGTCCTAAGAAGGCGCCTGCACGGCTCTCACGATGCCTCCGGTGGAGTCGGGTAGCAGTCTGGAGAGAATTTTCTTTTCACTGGCAAGACCAGAATGTCTCATTGCCTCGATCTTGCCTTCTCCTTTTCGTGCTATCTCGATGTCCACTCCTTCCCTCCCCGTTGCACCCCCGTGCGACTGCGGCACCGGCCCTTCAAATGCAGAGGCAGGGTTAAGGCTTGGAGGAGTGGGGTTCGGCTTGGCAGGCATTATTTTAAACAGCAGTTTACACATCCGACACCGGCAGCCCAGCCCGTCAAAGGCAAGAAACAGGTGAGTTGGATATAAGGGAGACGGCGTTAGATGCAAAACAAACACTGGAAATAAAAATGAATAGGGAGGGTGGAGGGGTGGGATGGGCTCCTGTGACCATGGAGTACCTGGGGAAGGGTTTTTACTCTCCCCACCACTTTCCTAATTTTGTAGGACTGCCCCGTGCCCGCTAGAGGTCACCATAAGGAGTCATTTGCTCTGGTTCTAGGGTAGATGTTCATGAAAACAGCCGCCTGCAAATTTGAGTTCTGTTTCTGACAAAGTCACCCTGGGTGGTTCTTAGAGAATGAAAATCTCTGTAAGCTGTTTATCCCGAGACTTGGATCATTTATTTTTTTTTAAGCACTTAATGTGATTAAAAGCTCAAAAACAAGAGTTATTTATCTGCTAAGTAGCTACTAAGCAAGGAAAACATCCTGAAGGAAGTGAATTCAATACGGAATGGAAGGAGGTGCTGGCAGAAGGAGCCTCTGCCGAGGACTCCGGGGGAGCATATGCCAGATGTGAAAGATTAGCGACTGTAAAGAAAGCTAATGCATTTGTCTGGCTGGAACAACGGGAGTTCTGAGACCTGTGTCCATGCCAGGCTATCTGCAACGGGATCCCTGAAGCTTTAATAACAGAAGTGGCTAGATGAAAGCCTTAGTTTAGGAAGACGCTCTGCCCCGTAGGTTATTCAAGGAAAAGGCTCTTTCAGCAAGCCAGGAATAGAAACCCTAACCTCGTGTCAGTAAAAATGAAAGCCAGTTGCGAGTAACGCAGCCCAGTATCTAGCAGGTTTTAGTAATGGATAGATATATCATGGGACACAGTGACCAAAGGAAAAAAATAAATAAATAAAAGCGGGTGAGAATCAGCTACCAGCCTGGCTTCACACCAGCCTGGCTTCACACCAGCAAGAGCCAATTCACCAGCAAGTTGTTAAAAATATTCTAAAAGCAACAAGCAACAGAACAGCCATTGTGTTGGTTACTTGAACATTACTATATTTATTTCCTGTGTTCTCTATGCAAAAAGCCCCGTTGCAGTCTGCCATTGGAAGCAGTTAGAGAAATATCTCTTTTTAAAATTAAATTTGAACTTAGAAAACAAATTATTTGGTGACAATGCAGCGTAGGCTTCGTAAGTATGTTTTAATATTTATTGGTTAGATAGGTTTAAATCATTTTCTTTGTTTCTAATGTAACACTCTTAGTTGATTGTGACATCATTAACCCAACAGCAACCCCCCCCCATCATTTTCTTAAACAAAGTATACAGAGAGATGCAGAAATGATAGCTTTATCTTGTTATAACCTGGCTTAGAGAATATTCTTAGAAACTGTGCTCTGAGAGGCCGCCTATGGGGGAATTATTACACCTGGGTCCTCTTCTGGGTTCAGGACAGTATCTGGCGGTGTCTTATCTAAATCCTTAGCATGCATTAATATTTAAAAAGCATCAAGAAGGATTTGAGCTTGAAAGAAGGTGGGGTTTTTTGTTTGTTTTTTGTTTTTGTTTTTTCATTCTCAATGTGTCAACCCATTTCAAAGATGAGTAACAAAGGTTTGTGACAGATGTCGCTGGAACTTGCTAGAGACCCTCTAACCACAGCGGTATGGCAGAAAGAAGGCTCAAGCCAGTCCTGGCTCTAGCCACTCCCATCTCTAGCATCTAAATTGTCATCACAGCCTTCTCCCCGTCCTTCTTTCATGCCCTAGTGATCCCGAACAACTCCCCAAGGCATTCTCTCCTTTCACCAAGGCATCCATCAAACTCTAAATGGAAACCTGGGGCCAACCTGGGCTACATGAAACAAAATCCTGGCTGGGAATATAGCTTAGTTGATAAAGTGTTGGCCCGAATCAAATGAACTGGGCTTAGTGGTCCATTCTTGTAATCCCAGCATGCAGGAGTTCAGATTGTCCAAGATGGTTGCTGGGCTCATCCTTCGGGGGAAGCTGGCTGCAAAATGCCAAGTGATGTCTAACAAATCCCTTAACCTCTAAATCTCAGCCTTTCCTACATAAGATGGAGATGAGGTTACGTCTCTTAAGAGGGTGCTGTGGGTGTTAAGTGAAACAGATGGCGTCAGGGAAATAGACAGCTCATCCCATCTCATGTATGTTTCTGTCAGTGCAAATATGCCTTGTCATTGTAAATAGAATTCATAGAAAAAGTGCACCAGCCCAGAAATGAGTAACATGAAACATCAAACATTAATGGAAAAGTTCTGTTCTTTATACTGCTAGCTCTGGGTTCAGTGTGAATTCCTGCACCCCTGGTAATGAGCAGAAAGGCTGTGCCCTGCCCTGAATTACTCAGGATTGTGCAAAACAGAGGTTTTTCTGGCTATGCCGTGCCCTGAGACACTCCATTTTACAAGCAGCTGTTGACTCCTTTTTGAGTGCAGATATAGAAGCAGGTGGATTTTGCATCTTGGTGGACACATAATCAGTACCATCTGTCTAGTCCACTACTACTGCCAGGAGGCACCTACTGATGAATGGCTTATTCCTACACGCAGAATGGTTCTGCCCTCCAAATTTATCAGTTTAACTGACACTGCAGGAAACATATGACCATAGTCACATTGTATCAGGGACCGAGAAGGTGGCCCATTGGTTAAGGCACTTGCTATGTAGATCTGAGGAGCAGAGTTTGAATCCCTCGTGCACACACAAAACCAGACACATGTGTGCATAATCCCAGTGTGCCTGTGGTGAGGTGGGAGGTGAAACAGAATCTCTGGGAGCTCACAGGCCAGCCAGCCTGGTGGCGTGCTGGCTGACTGTATTAACTTGACACAAGCTAGGGTCATCAGAGAGAAAGGAGCCTCAGTTGAGGAAAGGTCTCTATGAGGTCCAGCTGTAAGGCATTTTCTCAATTAGTGATCAATGGGGAGAAGGCCCAGCCCCTTGTGGGTGGTGCCATCCCTGGACTGGTGCTCCTGAGTGCTATAAGAGAGCAGGCTGAGCAAGCCAGTAAGCAGCACCCCTCCATGGCCTCTGCATCAGTGCCTGCCTCCAGGTTCCAGCCCTGCTTGAGTTCCTGTCCTGACTTCACCAATGATGGACTATGATCTGGAAGGGTAAGCTGAATTAACCCTTTCTTCCCCGGCTTGCTTTTTGGTCACGGTGTTTCAGCTCAGCCATAGTAACCCTAACTAGAACACCAGGGATAGATAGCAGCAAAGGTAAGACTGTCTCAAAAGAGGTGGAGGTGAGGGCTGGTGAGATGGCTCAGTGGGTAAGAGCACCCAACTGCTCTTCCGAAGGTCTGGAGTTCAAATCCCACATGGTGGCTCATAACTATCCGTAACAAGATCTGATGCCCTCTTCTGGAGTGTCTGAAGACAGCTACAGTGTACTTACATATAATAAATAAATAAATAAATCTTTAAAAAAAAAAAGGAGGTGGAGGTGAGAACCCTTGCCTGACCTTGATGAATTTACCATGGCGGGCACACACCTGGACTCAGACACATGAATATATGCACTTACACATCTTACATACACATGCATAGAAATAAAAGCATGAAAACAGGCCCAAGAACCTACTGGCACCACAGGCTAAGGAAAGGATGCAGCGCCCTCCCCTGGACTCATATAGAGAGTATCTAAAAAGCCTTTCATCCTAGCACCCTGGAGGCAGAGGCAGGAAGATTTCTGTTTGTTCAAGACCAGCCTGGTCTACATAATGACCGCCAGGGCTAAGTAGAGAACCCCTGCCTCAAAAGCCAAGAATTAAGCAAACAAACACAAAAGTACATTTAACACTTCAGACATGACCCACTCGCCTGTCTTCTGACACCTGGTGTGTGACGCTCTCAGTTCTGGGCCAGAGCTGGCCCAGTTTGCTCGGATTCCCTCATTGACATCTGTGGTCTCCATGGTCCCACACTGCACTTCTGCAGTTTGACTTGACCCTGAGGCTCAACTCAACTTTGACCCGGCAGCTGTTCTGACTCAGCACCTCTGACAAATCTCTAACATGTGAGTTCTCTGCTTTCCCCGCTACCCGTACCCACCCCCTCCACAGAGTTTCCCTTCTCATCTCCCAGATCCCCAGCTATCTCTCCATCTCTCCTGGCCTCTTTCTAAGTTCTGCTACTCGGTCATAGCCGCTTTAACCCTTGGTAGCCATTCTGTAACCTACACATATACATTCGGAGAGAACTATTTACTGTGTGATATGTGTGTGGTATGTGATAGGAGAGTTGGAACCTGTGATTAAAATTAGAATAAAAGAACTCCGTGCTTGTTTCAGTTGACAGTGAAGGAACTTGGGGCTCCCTGGGACAATTGCTACCAGTGAAATTAATATATCTTGTGATTTTATTGTTTTTCAATTAATTTTGATATTGTGGAAGGAAGAATGTGGTTGTTTGTATTTCTGGCATACTGTGCTCATGACAACGGGGCACTGCATAACTGGCTATAGTCAAGCAATCTGAAAACCCTGCCCTGCCCAAAACTGTGGACACCGCTTTCTATACAGCTAGCATAGCAATTCTGTCTGTTGTTAATTTACAATCCTAGGTACTGCACTATAAAAAGGACAACAAAGTAAGTTTTAAAAGCAGCTCTGTAAATGAAAATACAGCCTTCTCACTTCCCTGATTTTATGTAATGAGAGATGGCAGTGGCTTGCCCAATATATACAATTGCCCCAGCATAAATCAATGCTGTAAGTGTCGGGAACAGTGGGTTCTGCCAGACTCCACACAGTCCTCTCCTCTAAAGAGTTCTAGGCTGGGAGCTGGAAAGATGCTCAGTGGTTAAGAGCACTAGCTGCTCTTCCAGGGGACCTGGGTTTGGCTCCCAGCACTTAAATGGCAGCTGACCAGTTCCAGAGGATCAGGTGCCACCTACTGGCCATTCAGGGTACTGCAGACACGTGGTAAAGACATAATATTCAGGCAAAACACCCATACACATAAAAATAAATGAACCATATATACATAAATATAGAGGGAGGGAGGGAAGGAGGGAGGGAGGGAGGGAGGGACAGAGAATCACTTGATTATTTCTTTAAAAAGAAGACAGTTGTACTGAAGAGTTGGCTCAGCGGTTAAGAACACCAACTGCTCTTCCAGAGGTCCTGAGTTCAATTCCCAGCAACCACATGGTGGCTCACAACCATCTGTAATGGGATCTGATGCCCTCTTCTGGTGTGTTTGAAGACAGTGACAGTGTACTCATCTACATTAAATAAATAAATAAATATTTATCTATTTACAAAAAAGACAGTTGAACAAGATGGGGAACACTTAGAATCCCAGCCATCTGGAGACTGAGGCAGGAGGATTGAAAGTTTGAGGCCAGTATGAGTACTATCCAGAGACTCTGTCTCAAAGTGAAGAAGATATTGCTGGATGATATTTCTTAAGCGATTTCTAGAATGGATGCACAGTCAAGGAATGGGAGAATGAGCGAGACAGGAAGTGTGCTCATTGGCTACTGTTAACATTTGCCCTTTCTAACCATGTTCGATGGCTATGCTTCTAATATAAAAAGAGGGAATACCAGGGCTGGTGACATGACTCAACAGGTAAAGATCACTCGCCACACAAGCCTAATGGCTTGAGTTCAATCTTGGGTACCCATGGTAGAAGGAAGCAACCAGCTCTTAATAGTGTGCCCAAGGTGCATGTGTATTATACGAGCATGTGTGTGTTACACAAGTGCGTGCACACACAACCACACACACAGTAACACTATAACAAAATAAAAATAGTTCAGAAATATGGGCACATATCCTCCTACAAGACTACCCTTTGTTTAGGGCCTCCTTGCCCCATCCCAGAGCTGGACATTGAACAGTCTTCCACATGCTAGGCGTGTGCCGTACCACTGATCTGCACCCCCAGACTCCTCTAGTCCATCCTACTGTGGCTTCCATGTCAGTCACTCTAGGCCTTGGCACTTACGGCACCCCCTCTGAAGCATGCTGCCCCAGAGCATATGTGGTTGACTGTCATTGGAGGTTAGATGCAAATGGTATTTACTTCCTTGGATGTTCCCTGAAATTAGCACTGTCCGGTGTTTTGCTTTTTTTAATCTTCCTGGAGTTGGGGAAGACACCTCAGTGGACACAACAATATTATACAAGATTGAGGATCAGAATTAAGATTACCCAGAACCAGGCAGGAGAGATGGCTCAGCAGTTGGTAGAGCTCCTGAGTTCAATTCCCAGCAACAACATGGTGGCTCACAACCATCCGTAATGGAATCTGATGCCCTCTTCTGGTGTGTCTGAAGACGGAAAGCTCATATACATACAATTAATAAGAAATAAATCGTCCCTGGGCAGTGGTGGCGCACGCCTTTAATCCCAGCACTTGGGAGGCAGAGGCAGGCAGATTTCTGAGGAAAAAGAAAAAGAAAAAAAGAAAGAAAAAAAATCCCCAGAACCTACATAAAAACTTGACAGAACAGTGGCTAGCTTTAGCATCCAGTAGGTAGAGACAAGGAATCCTTGAGGCAAGGTGGCTGGCTGACTAGGGGACTTGGCAAGCCCCAGGTCCAGCTAGGGACCCTGCCTCAGTAAAGAAAATGAAGAGTGATCTAGGGAAAGACTGGAAACCAACTTCTGGCCTCTATGCATGCTGTGCAGACACATGTACACTCACACATTTGTGTATGCATACGCACACGCATGAATGCACGCACACCATATACAACCAAGACAAACCAACTTGTCCAAACCTAGAGAAGGTCCAACATTAAGAAGAAACTTTAAGCTGGGCATGGTGGTGCACGCCTTAAATCCCAGCACTCAGGAGGCAGAGGCAGGCAGATTTCTGAGTTCAAGGCTGGCCTGGTCTACAGAGTGAGTTCTAGGACAGCCAGGGATACACAGAGAAACCCTGTCTGGAAAAAAAAAAAATAAACTTTAGTATGAAGTAATGATTACATGTGTCCATGCAGAGCCCTCAACTATGATAAACTCTGGTGTGAGATATTGATTATCTCACGTGGGGATGGCAAGATATCAGGACCCCCTCAGTTTTGTAGCAAATCTAAAACAGTATTCAGAATGTAAACTTTGAAAGCTCTTCTTGCTCACTGTCTTTTCCTTGTTGATCTCAACCGTCGGTCTTCTCCGCAGAGTTCTCTCGCTGCCTTTCCAAGCAGGGACGGGACCAGTCCTCACCCACAGCAGCTTTTCCCTGCCTTTTGCCTTCCCACAGTGCAGGACTGCTGAGGGGAAGTACACACAACAATTGCTGCTTGCTTAAATACTGTTCTCTGAGTGCTGAACTGGCACAGGGAGTGAGGCTGGAATTAGACATCTGGGGAAATTTGGGCTCTTTCTGAAAACCACTTCAATTTCCACATATTGGCAGGGATGTCGGCCCTGCCCCATCCCCACCCACCCCCAAGCCCGTGGTGGCTGCAGTTCCAAGCACTGCAGAAACCCTTCTCACTGGTTTGATGGGCTCCCACCTTGTGTCAACACGTGCCCACTTCACTCCCTACCCAGCAAATGTTCCAATCAGGAAAGTTGCTGGACTCAGCTCCGGCCGTTCTGGGTTCCCTCCGCACAGCGCTGCTTCGGAGAGGAACTGACAGTGAGCAGATTGGTGTTGCAAGACAGGAAGAGCTAGCCTAGCCGGGCATGGTGGCACACGCCTTTAATCCCAGCACTCGGGAGGCAGAGCCAGCCTGGTCTACAAAGTGAGTTCCAGGACAGCCAGGGCTACACAGAGAAACCCTGTCTCGGAAAAAAAAAAAAGGAAGAGCTAGCTGCTGTCGACATCACCCCTTCAAGTTGGCTCGTTATGAAGTACAGTTCAGTACATTAAAAAAAAAAAATCTGAGCTGAGTGTGATGGGATATTCCTGCAGTCCCAGCACTTGGGAAACCGAGACAGGAGGACCAGAGTTCAAAGCCAACCTGAGCTACACACCTGATCCAGCCGCCCTCTCAAGACTCCTTATGTATGCAGTACACATGCATGCATGCAGCTGAAACAGGAATGAACATCAGACAAAAATAAACTGAAGAAAAACAGAGGTTCCGTGTCTTGGCTTAGGAAATCTGGAAAGCAATGGTTTTGTTTAATTGATCATCATTTCAGAGACCCGACCCAACCCAACCACTTGCCTGGGCATTCAAGATCAGAGGAGAAACACCTTCCAGGAAAGCAGCCTTGAGTCAGAAAGGAAGTGGGGGAAACCTGGTAGTAAATGGAGATCCCTCACCCTGCCCTCTCCCACATCCAGCTGCATTCTGATTCCACACAGGAGAAAATCAAACACGTTTTCACAGTGAATGAAGTCTCCCACTGAGTTCTATTCATTCTGCAAAGTGCAGAAGGGCCTTTACCAGCATTAATGAACCAAGATTAGCTGGTTTAGGTGTCAGTGTTCAGAACACCAGCTGTTTTTTCCACCCTTACTGCTGGGTGCAGCGGTCTCTTCCCAAGCCCAGGGCTATCAGTTCTGCCTTGGGTTGGCTTTGGCCAAGCTTACTGCATTTCCAGTATTGATCTTACCATCCTAGATGCAAATTAGCATCAGCCCCTCTCCTATTAATTGATCACTCTTCAACATATTTTTCCCCAAAAGTGCAGGATTAAAATGATTTTTTTTTGGGGGGGGGGGTTCAAGACAGGGTTTCTCTGTGTAGCCCTGGCTGTCCTGGAACTCATTCTGTAGACCAGGCTGGTCTCGAACTCAGAAATCCGCCTGCTTTTGCCTCCCAAGTGCTGGGATTAAAGGTGTGTGCCACCACTGCCTGGCAGAGATAGTTTCTGTTTTGTTGTAAGAAGGGGGTCTCAGTGTTGCTCAGGCTACTCTTAAACATCTGGATTCAGTTGATTCTCAGCCTACTCGGTAATGGGTATGTCAGTGCCTGGATCTAACCAGGAGCAGACCACACCGCCTTAGACAGGCTTGCAGATTTGCTGTTAACTGTTATATTTGTGTGGAGGGCAGGGTATCTTCAGAGGCCAGAGGACAACTTGCAGGAGTCATTCTCTTCCAGCCTGTGGGTGCTAGGGGTGGAAATCGGGTACCTAGGCTTCCGGTGAGCACCTTTACCCCCAAGCCCTCTCCATGCCCCAAACTTGCAGTATTTATTTTATTCATTTACTTATTCATCCATTTCTTTATTTTCTTTTTTAAGATTTATTTATTTATTATATGTAAGTACACTGTAGCTGTCTTCAGACACACCGGAAGAGGACGTCAGATCTTGTTACGGATGGTTATGAGCCACCATGTGGTTGCTGGGATTTGAACTCTGCACCTTCGGAAGAGCATTCGGGTGCTCTTACCCACTGAGCCATCTCACCAGCCCTGCAGTATTTATTTTATTCATTTACTTATTCATCCATTTATTTCTTTTCTTTTTTAAGATTTATTTATTTATTATATGTAAGTACACTGTAGCTGTCTTTAGACATACCGGAAGAGGATGTCAGATCTCATTATGGATGGTTGCAAGCCACCATGTGGTTGCTGGGATTTGAACTCAGGACCTTCGGAAGAGCAGTCAGTGCTCTTAACCGCTGAGCCATCATCTTTCCAGCCCCATCCATTTATTTCTTGAGATGGTGTCTTAATTAAGGTTTTACAGCTGTGAAAAGACACCTTGACTAAGGCAAATCTTATAAGGACAACATTTCACTGGGACTGGTTTACAGGTTCAGGGGTTCAGTCTATTATCATCAAGGCAGCATCCAGGCAGGCATGGTGCAGGTGGAGCTGAGAGTTCTACATCATCTGAAGGCTGCTAGCAGAAGACTGGCTTCCAGGCAGCTAGGACTAGGATATTAAAGCCCATGCCCACAGTGGCACACCTACTCCAACAGGGCCATACCTTCTAATAGTGCCACTCCCTGGGCTGAGCATATACAAACCATCACAGATACCCACACGCATTCTACAGCCCTAGCTACCCTAGAGCTCCCTACTTAAACCAGGCTAGCTTCAAACTCACAGAAACCCTACTGCCTCTGACTTCTGAGCCGTTGGGATTAAAGATGTGAGCTACTGTGCCCATTAAAGTTGTGGTTTTTAGAGACAGCTTTGAAAAGCTGCATTTTAGTTAGTGTAAGCCTGAATCAGGTCTGGGTCATGGAGCCTGTGCCTCAGCAAGCCAGGAGATGAGTACCTTCTGTGGCTCTCCCAGTTTTGCGGGATTCTTCCCGACAGCCTCCTTAAGAGCCGGGTTGGGAAAAGCACCTCTGCTTAAAGTTTGCTGGGACTTTATGTCTTTCGAATAGGATTTTTTTTTTTTTCTTTCCAGAGGGAAGTAATCACAAACAGAAACCCACATAGCCAAGAGGCCATTTGTACCCTTTCACTGGCTTCTCTCATGATGGATGAAACTGCAGGAACAATCAGAGTAGATGTCAGTGTAAATCTCAGAAAAGAGAAGAAAACAGGCTCGCCAAGTCCTGCGAGGATGCCAGGGCATCCCAGCCTCCGGGTACAGAGTGTGTTTAACTTGGACAGTTGTAGAGGGATTAGCAAGTCATCGATAGCTGTCCCAATGGTCTATTTCAGTAGCAATGGATGCCTGTAGCAAGACAAATGGTGCGTGCCTTCTGTTGAGTCGTGTTTAGTCAAGGCTTGCAATTTACAGCTCGCTGGACTTTCAGCCTAGTAGCCAACTCAGAGGTGAGATTTATATCCTGTATAGATTAGACATCACCGAGATACCCCAAGTTACAAGGCCCGGACAGAAACTCCAATTTTAATAGTGCCAATAAAACTGTATTTTCCCAGACTGAGGGAATACAGGGACAGTGCTGCGTCCCTTGACCCAGGCTTCTCGGGCCCCTAGAGGAGTGTTCAGGCTGCCTCCAGTTTTACAGACTAGCAAAATCCACGCAGTGTCGGAGAGGCTGCCGTCTCCAGCTGCTCCTCCAGAGAACATCTCAGCTCACCTCTGCCTTGGGGAGGCTCTTGTTCCATGTCGAAGGTACTCTTAAGAGTGTGATTTAGAATATCTGACCTTCGCTCAACGTTTCAGAAAGAGTTAGGCAGGCATTGGATGTGGGTCAGTCAGTCTCAGTTGAACAAACATTCTCTCTCAAATTACTCCCCCCAACTCTCATCCACTCTCTCCCTCCTTCCTTCCCTCCCTCCTTTTCTCTCTCTCTCTCTCCTTCTCCAGTCCTGTACTGAAGTTGAGATGGTGTCTTCACAGGTTACCCAGTGCCGGGCAGTGGTGGTGCATGCCTTTAATCCCAGCACTCGGGAGGCAGAGGCAGGAGGATTTCTGAGTTCGAGGCCAGCCTGGTCTACAGAGTGAGTTCCAGGACAGTCAGGGCTACACAGAGAAACCCTGTCTCAAAAAAACAAAACAAAACAAAACAAAACCACACAGGTTACCCAGGAAGGCCTTAAATTTATTCTGTAGTCCAGGCTGACCTCGGCCCTGCCTTGGTCTCCTGAGAAACTGTGATGACAGCTGTGTGCCACCAACCTGCACTAAAACAAATGCCCTGAGACTTGGATCCCCACCCAACCCCGTTCTCTCTTTGCTGTTTCAGGTTTTTGAGACAGGGTTTCTCTGTGTAGCCCTGGCTGTCCTGGAACTCACTCTGTAGACCAGGCTGGCCTCGCGCTCCCAGAAATCCGCCTGCCTCTGCCTCCCGAGTGCGAGCCACCGCTGCCAGGCTTGAGCTGAACATCTCTTGATGCTGACTCTCCCTGTCAATCAGACACAAGTCTTTTCTTGTGGTACACTGCTCAAACAGACGACTGCTCTAAATGTTCAGCGGGGTGACGAGAATTCAGATGCTCGAGAACAGAGGTCAGTGGGCTGTTTGTTACCTGCTTGTTTTTTTTTTTTTTTTAAACATTTTTTTTTTTAAAGATTTTATTTATTTATTTATTATATGTAAGTACACTGTAGCTGTCTTCAGACACACCAGAAGAGGGAGTCAGATCTCGTTAAGGATGGTTTGAGCCACCATGTGGTTGCTGGGATTTGAACTCTGTACCTTTGGAAGAGCAGTCAGGTGCTCTTACCCGCTGAGCCATCTCACCAGCCCTTGTTTTTCTTTTGCAGTGTTAGAGATCAAGCCCAGGACCTCACAAATACCCAACTCAGCTATGCCCCAGTGTTGTTTTGTTTATTTGCTTAGTTATTTAGTGGGCTTTTTTTTTTTTTCACTATGCAACTACGATTAACCTTGAACTCAAAGAAATACCCCTGCCTCAGCCTACTAAGTGCAGGGATTACAGGCTTGGTTCCAATGACCTATTTTTCAAAACTTACTTTAGTAGTAGTAGTAGTAGTAGTAGTGTGTAAAGGGAGGTGAGGGAATGTGTGTGACATACATGTGGAGGTGAGAGGACAAATTTTTTGAGTCAGTTTTTTTTTTTCCTTCCCTTTGAGAGCGTTCTAGGGAATCAAACCCAGGTGCAGAGCAGGCGTCTTTTACACACGGTGCCATCTTTCTAGCTCCTAAGTGACCTATTTCTCTAAATAAAATGTTCGAAAAAAGTTTATTTAAACATGACCACCTATGACTCATTTTGTTAGAAGTATTTATGAAGATGCGACCACAAGGGTAGGCATAGCTAATGAGATAGTGACTGTGCAGCCTTCAAGTCCTGAAGCGTTGACTCTCTGCCCTTTGTGAAGGAAGATAAAACAGCCATCATTCCATCTCAAGAGGATAGAGAGGGCACGCACGCACGCGCGTGTACACACACACACACACACACACACACACACACTGCATGTTAGAGAAGAGAACCTTCCCTGGAGGGCCACTAGGAGGCATGAGAAGAGCAAAGGTCACAACAAGAAGTTGGCTCCAGAGAGCTTCTGGCCAATAAGAGAACCACTCCTAGCAAGTTACACCTCCCTGAGATCTGTCAGGGCTCTGGGAAGGGCTGGGCAGGCCTCCAGGTCCCTGTGAACCTCCCGGTGCTGCTGCTCTTGCATAGCAGAACCGAGACAGATCAGGGAGTATCAGCAGGCAAAGCATGGTTACCTTAGCACACTTGGTTTTCATTTGTTTGGTTGGTTTGGTTTTTGCGTGTTTTTGTTTTTGTTTTTGTTTTTTGTTGTTGTTGTTGTTGTTGTTTTAAGACAGGGTTTCTCTGTATAGCCCTGGAACTCACTCTGTAGGCCAGGCTGGCCTCGAACCCACAGAGATCCTCCTGCCTCTGCCTCCCTAGTGCTGGGATTAAAGGCGTGCACCACCACTGCCTGGCTTACACTCGTTCTTCTTATCCTACTTCTCTGCCATGCATGGCACACACTGTAAGAGTGTGCTAAGCCCCTGAGAGAGTCACTGTGCAGACTCAAGTTCTTATAGTCTTTTAAACCACTATACGTTTTGTTCTTGTTGCTGTTGTGGTTGTCGTTGTTGTTGTTGTTTTGTGACAGGGTTTCTCTCTGTATTCTTGGCTGTTCTTCTGGAACTCCCTCTGTAGAGCAGGCTGGCCTCTAACTCAGAGAGATCCGCCTACCTCTGCCTCCCTAATGCTGGGATTAGAGCCATGTGCCGCCACCACCACCACCTGGCCAAACAACTGTACTTTTATATTTTGTTTTGTCTATGCAAGCCTGTGTGTGGTTGTTTTGCTTATTTTTCCAACACTGTGTGACCAACCTGAGGCCTTGCCCATCTACCACGGAGCCGCAGCCCAGAACCCCCACGTTTATTTTTAAAGTCTCTGTAAAAACTCAGTGTGCACTTGTACTAAAGGGAGAGGGAGTGGGGCTCGGGGTGTCGGCAGGAGGAGGAATTCACAAACAACAGAAATGTATCTCCTCCTTATGATCCCACCTTTTTCAAAAGCATAGAAAATGGACCTGTCTCCATGAAATGCAAGGATTTTCTGGTTTGGGAGTCCATCTCAACCCAGTCACCTAGGTGTCTGCAAGTGACACTTCCTCAACAATGGCTGCGTAGGATTACTGTGTTTACAGGCATGTAAACTCAAGGTAAATGTCAGCAGCGCTTCATTTTAGAAAATGGCCTTGCGAACGCCTGGGCCAAGTAGTGGGAGTGGGTGGGTAGGGGAACAAGGGTGGGGGTGGGGGTATAGGGAACTTTCGGGATAGCATTTGAAATGTAAATAAAAATAATAATAATAATTAAAAAATTACAAAAAAAAAAAAAAGAAAGAAAGAAAGAAAATGGCCTTGCCCTTGCGTCAGGGGAGGGGAGCAGGCTGTAGGAAGTGAGCCCTCAGACAGTGACTGCAGATGCTCCATTTCCTGGTATCGGCCCTCGGAAGCCAGCTCCTCCATAGCCAGCTCCTCCACAGGCCGCTTCAGCAGCTCTGTTTTGTTTGTTTGATATCTGAGAGAGTCTAATTCTATAGGCCAACTGGAGAGACTAGGTTGTGCCATGTGTAAGTTACTCCACAGGGTGTGGTTTTTGTTGTTGTCCTCTGTGTGAAACAGGGTCCCCTGTAGCCTCGGCTGGCCTCCATTTCCACAGGTAACTGAGAATGACCTGCTAATCCTCCTGCATCCCCCCACTCCAGAGCTACAATTACAGTCATGCTCAACCAGGCTGGCCTATGTGATGCTGGGGAGGTGAACCCAGGGATACATGCGTGCTAGGCAAACACTCTGAAAGCTCAACTACACCCTCAGCACATCCTCTTTTTAGTATACAAACATTCTATTTCATTAGTTTGACAGACAGACAGTAGATAGATTGAGTGAGTGAGTGAGTGAGTGAGTGACTGACTGACTGACTGACTGACTGCGTGTACACAAGCCTAGCTAGCCACACAAGTGGCATGGCACCTGTGTGGATGTAAGAGAATGACTTTCAGCTGTTGCTTCTCTCCTTCCACATTGTGGGCCTGGAGAATGGACTCAGGTCGTCAGGATTGGAGACAACTGCCTTGACCCACTGAGCCATCTTGCTGGCCCTGTTTTCTTCTTTGAGACTGGCTTTCCTGTAACCTGGCATTCAGCATGCAGGTGAACTGCTGGTCTTCTTACCTCTACTGGCCAAGGGCTGAGATCACAGGTGTGTCGCCACACCCAGCATTTCCCAGGAGTGACTTTCAGAATGAACCTTGCCCACGGATACTCCATTTACAAAGGAGCCATTGAGGCCTGGCACATGGCTCTAACCAGCCTGTGGAATGGAGCCTGGGAGCTCAGTTCCTAGCCAGGACCCCAAGAGCAAGCTTCTAGTTCATTGAGAGACCCTGTTTCAAGGCAGTAAAGCCCAGAGCAACATGATATCGTACTCTGGCTCTGGCATATGCACTATACACTCATGTGTATACCTCTTTCATACATATACTATGCATTTACCATACACAAATTACAAACACCCACTGACACACACACACATACACACTCCCCACGGCACACACACACACACACACACACA
>NC_034607.1:49323023-49325458 GCF_900095145.1 Mus pahari
GCTGGGATTAAAGGCGTGCGCCACCACGCCCAGCTCAAAAGACAGGGTCTTAATACTGTATAGTTCAAGCAGTTCATAAACCCAGGTCCTTCTGCCTCAACTTCCCAGGTGCTAGGATTATAAGAATGCCCCACCAGGTCTTGCCAAATCTGTATTTTAGGGTTTTTTTATTTGTTCTCGATCTTTTTCGTTTAATCAAATTATAAGTACATCATTTTCCACTTTCCCTCCTTACAGCTCCTCCCTGGCTGCCCACCTTGCACTCTCTCTAATTCATGACCTTTCTTTAATTTTATTTATGTATATTTTTATATCTTTTAATTTTAAAAATTATTTTAAATAATTTTATTTAAATATTTAAAATTTAAAATATATTTATATATGTATAGTTTCTTTAAATATATATATATATATATATACATATATGTGTATAGATAATAAGAGAGGCCATGAATATATATTTTTTATGTCCATATATATGGTCATGACATATATATATGTATATATATATATAATATATATAAAGATCATATACACACACACACACACACAAGTATACATAAACATAACCAGCTCAGTGTCAAGGCCTAGATGTTAAGGCTTTGGTAACTGTTACCTGGCTGGCCTACTAATAGTGTTGTTACTAATATTATAAGGAAACTTTCTCATACCCAAGTTGATTATGTTATGTTCTGTGCCCTTAGAAACCAATCACTATAGAAGTCAGTAGAATTGCTCTGTATAGTTACCTACAATAGGCTTGGAATAACATGAAAGAGACACGTAAACCGATATAAGAGACTATTGTTTGTGTGTATGACTTCAGAGCTGACCACTTAGTATTGGATTATCCCTTAATAGGCTCATCCCTGGGTCACAGTAGTTCTTATCTAGGGGCGGGACTCCAAGGGATTTCCTTTCCATATTGGCATGTCTGTTGGTGGTGTTGTGTTTTATTTTTTTTTAAGATTTATTTATTTACTATGTGTAAGAATACTGTAGCTGTCTTCAGACACTCCAGAAGAGGGCGTCAGATCTTGAGATGGTTGTGAGCCACCATGTGGTTGCTGGGATTTGAACTCAAGACCTTCAGAAGAACAGTTGGTGCTCTTAACCGCTGAGCCATCTCTCCAGCCCCTGTTGGTGGTGTTCTTATTCAGGTCTTGTTTAGGCAACCATACTATTTGGGTAACATGGGTGAAGCGTCTCCATCATTTCTAGAAGACACAATCTCTCTCTCTCTCTCTCTCTCTCTCTCTCTCTCTCTCACACACACACACACACACACACACACACANCTCTCTCTCTCTCTCTCACACACACACACACACACACACACACACACACATCTTCTGGGTCCTCTGGCTCTTACAATCTTTCTGCTCCCTTTTCTGTAATTGTTTCAGATCTTGATTTTGATGTTCTTCTCTAATTAAAAAAAAAAAAAGCCAGTCTCTTTAAGAAAATAACCAATTCTGGTACTGGAATAAGACATAGTCAGATGAACCTGCAGTAAACTATAACGCAATGCACGAAGGCAAAGAAGTACTTAGGAGCTGGGGCTGTAGCTCACTTGGATGCGTTCTTGCTGGGTGTCATGGTTTGAGTACACTTGGCCCTGGGAGTGGCAATATTTGGAGGTGTGGCCTTGTTGGAGTAGGTGTGGCCTTGGAGGAAGTGTGTCACTGTGGGCGTGGGCTTTAAGACCTTTATCCTAGGTGCCTAGAAGTCAGACTTCCACTAGCAGCCTTCAGAAGAAGACAGAGAACTCTCAGCTCTGCCTGCACCACGCCTGCCTGGATGCTGCCACGCTCCCCACCTTGACGATAATACAGTGAACCTCTGAACCTATAAGCCAGCCCCAATTAAATGTTGTTCTAATAAGAGTTGCTTTAGTCATGGTGTCTGTTCACAGCAGTAAAACCCTAATTAAGACACTGGGCATGCGCCACGCCATGGGCTCAATCCACAGACTGAATAATAGTGGTAAATGTCTGTAATCATAGCACTGGGTGAGTAGAGGCAAGAAGATCAGAGGTTCAAGGTCATCCTTGGCTACAGGACAAATCCAAGGCTAGCTTGGGCTATAGTGAGATCCTGTCTCAAAAAAAAAAAAAGTGCTTAAAAAAATAAGTAATTTGGTTGAAATATGACTGTGCCCTAGATGAGTCGACTGAAAAGCCCATAATTGCTAGGGATAGGCAGTTTGAGTAACAAACTATTGCACTGAAGGGAAGAAAAATATCCATGAATCTATGCTGATATAAATGATCAAATAAATGAATTGTGAGAAAAGACAAATCTCTGCGTTGCCCCAGAGATGATGTCCAAGCCCACTGGAGCCAGAGCGTTGCCCCAGAGATGGTGTCCAAGCCCGCTGGAGCCAGAGCATTGCCCCAGAGATCATGTCCAATCCCACTGCTGAGGTTCCCGGA
>NC_034607.1:49325469-49326935 GCF_900095145.1 Mus pahari
AGCCAGAGCGTTGCCCCAGAGATGGTGTCCAAGCCCGCTGGAGCCAGAGCATTGCCCCAGAGATCATGTCCAATCCCACTGCTGAGGTTCCCGGACTCTGCAGCTCCCTTTTTTTCATATATTGATTACTTTGTTCAATTCTAAGAATCTCCCAAAACCTTCCCCTAAACTCAAGATTTGCTTTTTCAACCAAAAGAAAATTATAATTATAGAATAATTATAATTTATGTACCTGGGCATGATAGTCTGTATCTACAGTCCCGGCACTCCCAGATGCCGAGGCAGGTTCAGAGCCTCAGATATGGGGCAAGTTTGAAGCCAGTCTGGCCTCCGTAGAGAGGCCCTTATCTCAAAAGAAGATAATAACAATTTATGTCTATAGATATTCTGACCTCAATAAGGTGGATAATAACTACCTAATCCTTTAACTGAGACAGCGCACAGTGATCGCCCAAACAATCCAGTGTAGAAAGGTGTGAGCAGGGTGGTTTGAAACTCTTTCACTGTGTAGCCCAGGATGGCCACAAACTCTGGGTGCTGGGATTATCTGTGCATACTGCCCGCCCCAGCACATAGAACTGAGTTATTCCTAGGACCCTGTTCCTATCTTGGCCTTAGCAGCAAACACAGCAAAGCTTGTAAGGCTCCCTGCTCCAGGGTGTGATCTGAGGCTTGGTGATAATTCTTTGGTCTGTTTCCCTGCTTGGGAGCAGGCTCGATACACGAAGGTGACACCTGGGATGCTCCGTCCTGGCTAGGGCTGACTGATCGGGGCTGGCAGCTGGCCCAGTGCGGGAGAGCTAACTCTCTGCTGCCTATAAATCAAGACCATTTCACGAATCAATAAAGAGCCCGGAAGCTTGAGTAGCGGAAGCCAGAGCGTTGCCCCAGAGATGGTGTCCAATCCCACTGAAGCCAGAGCATTGCCCCAGAGATGGTGTCCAATCCCGCTGAAGCCAGAACGTTGTCTCAGAGATCGTGTCCAATCCTGCTGCTGAGGTGCCCAGACTTTGTTTTTCCTAGATTGATTACTTTGTTCAATTCTGAGAATCTCCCAAAACCTTCCCCTAAACTCAAGATTTGTTTTTTTCAGCCAAAAGAAAATTAACATGAACTTCAGTGGATATTTACTGGCCACCTGGATTTGTGAATGCGACAGTGATTTTTAGGGTGTAGGATTTTGGTTTGTTGGGGTTATTTTCGTGGTGACAAGGTAGAGATAGGGACACAGGACAAGAGCAACTAAGCTAGCATCCCCAGCTCATTTGACCTTGAGACAGAGGCCACTAAATAGCTTGGGTTGTATTTATTTATGTATTTATGCACTGATTTGTTTTTGTTTTGAGGCAGAATCTCAAATAGCTCAGGGTTAATATCAGACTCTTTAGTAGTGGAGGCTGTCCTTGAACTTCTGACCTTCCTACCTCTATCTTTCTTTTTCTTTTTCTTTTTTTTTTTTTTTTAAA
>NC_034607.1:49326946-49328402 GCF_900095145.1 Mus pahari
ATGGTTATGAGCCACCATGTGGTTGCTGGGATTTGAACTCTGGACCTTCGGAAGAGCAGTCGGGTGCTCTTACCCACTGAGCCATCTCACCAGCCCCAAAGGCGAATTTTTAAACAACCTGTTTGTATGCTAACGGGGTTTGGAGTTCAGTCTGTATTCCTTGACTTGGCTCAGGTTCTGGAGGTTGGTCTGAGCACCATTGTGAGGTTGGAGAGCCAGATGTCTCCCGAGCCCAGTCTCCTCTCCTTCCTAAATATTGTATTTCAGAAATGATACCGCAAAGTGTGTCCTGAGGTTTCTCTCACCGCCGCATCTCGCCTTCCTCCGTGCCGAAACTCTGCTCTCTGTGTCCTGGGAAATCTCACCCAGCAGGGACACGAACAGTGACATAGACGAGACTGAAGGTTGCTGCGTCGTAGGCTTTGCCACAGTGTCGCTTCCTCCTCTTCCTCCTCCTCTTCCTCTTCCAGCCACAGACCCTGTCACCTCAGCACTATGATCTCAAACTCTCCTTTACCACATAGAAAGGACCGTCCTGTGCTGACGTGGGGAAGCCCGTGGAGTCTGCCACTACCGGCAGGGCCTCCCTAGCACTCGAGGGTCTCCATGGGCAGGCTGCTAAGCCACTTCTGAGAGATGGAAAACTGAAGGGGTGTTTTGAAGGCTACTCCTTTTGGGGCGAGGTAGCAGGCTCCCCGACGTGGCCTCCACTTCTCTGTTTTCTGCTATAGGAGACTACGGGACCTACATCCTAGGCCGCCACGCCCAATACCACATGTACAATTTGAAACTTCAAAAAACTGAAGTCAGTTAAACTTTCCCGGGCTGCAGAGATGGCTCAGCGGTTAAGAGCACTGACTGCCCTACTGAAGGTCCTGAGTTCAAATCCCAGCAACCACATGGTGGCTCACAACCATCTGTAATAAGATCTGGTGCTCTCTTCTGGGGTGTCTGAAGACAGCAACAGTGTACTTATATATAATAAATAATTTTTTTAAAAAAAGCTTTCCCAAAATAATGAAATGATAGCATTCCCAGTAGCCACAGTAAAGACAGTAAAAATAAACTGGGGAGGTGAGTTGTGCTTTGTTTGGGGTGTAGGTGGTAGAGTTTGAACCCAGGACTTTTTGCAGAATCAGCACATGCACTACTGTGAATTTTTCCCTCAGGTCCCTTACCCAGATTTTTTCCCCAGCATATATTAAATATTAAATATATTAAATACTACCATTTCAATTTAATCTAATCAACATATAAAATTATAATTATGAGATGGAAATTGTCGATGTAAAACTTATTACTGATGTATTATACATTTTCCATGTCTGGCAGCTCACAGCTGTGTGTAACTCTAGCTTCAAGGGATTCAGTGCCATTTCCTGGCCTCGGTGGGCCCCTTCACACAGGCAGCAAACACACACACACACACACACACACACACACACACACACACACA
>NC_034607.1:49328498-49332295 GCF_900095145.1 Mus pahari
ACCTTCACACAGGCAGCAAACACACACACATGCACACGCACGCACACACACACACACACACACACACACATGCCCCTTCACACAGGCAGCAAACATACATGCGCACATGCACACGCACACAAGCGCACACATGGGCACCTTCACACAGGCAGCAAATACACGCGCGCACACACCCGCACACACACCCACATATCTTGAGAATTATAAGGCAAAAGCAGGCAGATCTATGTCAAACTGAGACCAACATGATCGGTATGGTGAGTTCCAGACCTGCCAGTTACAGAGTGAGACTGTGTCTCAAAAAAACAAACAAACAAAACCAATAGCCAGCCTTACTGATGGGCACAGTGGCACACACCTGTAGTCCCAGTACTTGGGAGGCAGAAGCAAGTGGATCTCTATTATTCCGAGGCTAGCCTGGTCTACACAGTGAGTTCAGGAGTGAGTTACATAGCAAGCTATGTCGTGAGACACAGGATCTCAAAAAAAAAAAAAAAAAGTTGCGGTTGCCATGGTGTCTTTTCACAGCCATAACAGTAACCAAGACAAGCTGCATGCACAAGATAAACAGTGAATATTTTAAAAGTATAAATTAGCCGGGCATGGTGGCGCACACCTTTAATCCCAGCACTCGGGAGGCAGAGACAGGCAGATTTCTGAGTTCAAGGCCAGCCTGGTCTACAGAGTTCCAGCACAGCCAGGGCTATACAGAGAAACCCTGTCTCGAAAAACCAAATACAAAACAAAACAAAAGGGCAACAGAGAGGAGCTGGCGAGATGGCTCAGCGGGTAAGAGTGCTGACTGTTCTTCAGAAGGTCCTGAGTTCAAATCCCAGCAACCACATGGTGGCTCACAACCACCTGTATTGAGATCTGACGCCCTCTTCTGGTGTGTCTAGAGACAGCTACAGTGTACCTATTTATAATAATAAATAAATCTTTTTTTAAAAAATGCAATAAAGAGTGGTAGAGTAAAGTGACTTACATTGACCTTTGGCCTCCACTCACCTGTATACACACACACACACACACACATACACACATGCACACACACGGACAGGCACAGAGACTTTAGTGCTTTAGAACAAAAACTAAATGAACTTCCACACTGGTGTTCTTGATTGGATGTTTGGGGTGTTGAGTCAAGCGCCTTTTTGCTAAAGTAAACTGCCTTGCCTGGTCACCTTTTCTGTTCATATGTCTCTTTGGGAGACGGCTGGGATATTCTTTGCCACTGATTTTGAGCTCATTCTAATTTGAGATCCATCTGGAAGAGCATGCGGGTCTCCCCCTTGGAGAGGTGCATCCCACAGGCCTGTTAGGGTGGACCCAGGGTCTCAGACACAGGGCACCACCTGGATAGGTGGAGATCCCAGTATGGAAAGTCTGAGACCACAGGGAAGGGCCCAGGCGAGCGCTTTGGCAATCTGGCAATGCCCCGTGGGAAACAAGGTAAGGAAACTCTCCAGGATGACGAAGTATTTCCTTGGTGGAGGGACTTCCGGGGGTTGTGTGATAGTAAATGAGATGTGCTCTGAGCTAGAAGACTTCCTGTTTGGAGGTGGGGGTGGGGCAGCAAATACCAGCAACCTACTGAAGAAAATCAACCTTTGAAAAAAAAAAGTCCTTGATTAAGATCTGGAGCTGGCTCGGGGTAGTTATCACACCAGTGACCCTGGCAGGCCCTTGAGAGGCTGACATAGGAGAATCACAGTGGTTTTGAGGTCAGCCGGCACTACCGAGTGAGTTCTAGAACAAGCCAGATGTCATGGTGACGACCTGTCTGGAATAAAAAAGGAGCAAGAAAGAGATGGCTCTGAAAGTCAACATAGAGAGCTATGGGGCCTGGATGGAATTTCCCTAGCACCACAGAAAAGAAGAATAAATCAAGCCCTTCCTAGCCCAGACCCTAAGTGCCGAATGGAAACACCCTGGTGTTTTCCAGAACACACCTCAAGGGCATCTGATGTTCTGGGCATCCTTGTTTGTGAATGAATTGCTGGGCCAATTCAGAACAATACATCTCACTTACGGCTTCATTGTGCTTGCTTGCTTGCTTTTTTCAACACTGGGAATTAAACCCAGGGCCTCACATGCTAAGAAGTGGCCCTGCTCACCTCTCCAGTCTTGGGAGGCAATGATTTGGGGAGGAGATAAAGTTGGGGGGAATTTGGGGAGGTGAAGTTGAAAGAGGGCCTCATATAGGCCAGGCTGGTCTCACCGTATGGACAAGGATAATCTTGAACTCCTGAACCTCTTGTCCAAACGCTGGGATTACAGTTCTCCGGCACACCGACTATTCTGATTTAGCCTCTTGATTGCTGGCAATGGCCACCACATGTGGCTCCAAAAACAGACATTCCCTTTCGTTCATTCGTTTGTTCCTTCCTTCCTTCCTTCCTTCCTTCCTTCCTTCCTTCCTTCCTCCCTCCCTCCCTCCCTCCCTCTCTCCCTCCTTTCCTCCCTTCCTTCCTTCTTCCCTTCTCCCTCCCTTCCTTCCTTTCTTCTTCCTTTCCTTCCTTCCTTCTTCTCTCCCTCCCTTCCTTCTTTCCTTCCTTCGTTTTCTCTCCTTCCTTCTTTCCTTGTTTTTGGTTTTTTGTTTTTCTAAAATCTCTGTGTAGCCCTAGCGGTCCTAGAACTCACTCTATAGACCAGGCTGACCTTGAACTCACAGACAAAGTCATGTTTCACCATGCTAGCTAAGATAGAATCAGATAGTCTACAGTCTCCTGCTGGCTGCACTTCTGTTCCTTTCTGCCAGGGAATGGCTTCTGCTCGGCTCCTGCGCCAGATCAGATTGTTGCTGAGCCTTGACCTACCTCCACTGGAGATTTTACATTGCCAGGGAGTGGCTCTGATCAGTCCTCTGAGCATCACAGGTTTTCTTAAAATACCAGGGACAGGGGCTGGAGAGATGGCTCAGCGGTTAGCAGCACTGACTGCTCTTCCAGAGGTCCTGAGTTCAAATCCCAGCAACCACATGGTGGCTCACAACCATCTATAATGAGATCTGGTGCCTCTGCTGACATATAGATATATATGCAGAACACTATGTAATAAATCTTTTAAGAAAATAATAATAAAATGCCTTCCAGCCATCATGGGCTTTGGGTTTGTAGTTACAGGGGTGAAAAGGGTATAGTTAGAAAACATATCTGCCTGTTATTGATATATTTTGAGATATGGCCTTTAGCCCAGGATGGCTTTCCTATGAAGCTACGGGTGATGCTTGCTGCCAACTCGTGAGGACCAGTAAGATTCTAGCGCCCGAGGAACCAGCCTGGCATCTGCAAACTCCTGTAACGCTAGGCTTCGGGGAATCAGTGTTTTGTCACAAGGTCGTGTGCATTCACACCCATTTGAATACACTTACACAGAAACACACAAATAGAGATGCTTACTACCAAGGCTCAGGACCTGAACCAGTTCTTGGAGCCCACACCAGTCCTTGAAGAGGAAAATCAACTCTTTTTTTTTTTTTTTTTTTTTAAGACTAATTTATTATTATATGTAAGTTCACTGTACCTGATTTCAGACACACCAGAAGAGGGCGTCAGGTTTCAATAAGGGTGGTTGTGAGCCACCATGTAGTTGCTGGGAGTTGAACTCTTGACCTTTGGAAGAGCAATCAGTGTTCTTACTGAGCCATCTCACCAGCTCAAACATTTCTGAAAGTTTTTCTCAGACGTGTGCACCACAGTGTTCTCTTCCTTGCCCCACCCCTCACACCACTCTCTCTCCCTCTCTCTCTCTCTCTCTCTCTCTCTCTCTCTCTCTCTCTCTCTCTCTCTCTCTCA
>NC_034607.1:49332335-49335007 GCF_900095145.1 Mus pahari
AAAAAAAAAAAAAAAAAAAGAAAGAAAGAAAGAAAGAAAGAAAGAAAGAAAGAAAGAAAGAAAGAAAGAAAGAAATTATTGTGGCCAAAGGGAACTACGTATCTCCTGCGGTCTCTCCTTCCTGAAACTGTTTGCCCAAAGTGAGATAAACTATCTTGGGAGTCCGGCTGTCTCAGCAGACATCCTTCTCTGGGCCCACCAATAACTGGATAACAGACACTAGCTGATCAAGGCCATCAGTAATCTGTTAGGAATCCTGTTGTGCAACTGAGGCACTCTTATCACAATTAACGTGGGTGCTGGGACTCTAACTCTGTACTCTACAGAAGCATCAAGAACACTAAGCCAGGGCTCTAGCCCCAGAAAAATCATTAATGCCATGGGAAACCAGCCTAGTGGGCTTGGTGGCCCACGTGGCAGAGTGGGATAGTCATTCTTTAAGGTTTCAGAGGATGTTCCATGCCATGTGGTTGATGAGCTGTCCAAAGTGTGGGGGAAGGGAGGAGGAAGAGGGAGTGTCTGTCATTCCTAGAAAGAAATGTGTGACCTTGAGGATGTAGGAGAAGTTGGGGTTGGGGGACCCACTTAGTTGACTTGTATTCTTCGTAAGTTATATGCCTCTGGTAGCCCCTGATAGCTTGGAGGTTGGTAGCTTGGGGCTTAGGTGCAGAACTGGGTTTGAAGGTGTGGAGAGACACCACTGCAAATGGGTGTGATTGGCAGGCCATTTGGTCTGGATTAGAACAGGTAGGCTCCCCCCAGTGTGTAATAAATGGGAGGCTTAAAGTTGGAATGTCATGGGAGGTTTAAAGTTGGAATGTCATTTCCAACACACTACAAGGCTTCTTGCTAAGCTGTTTGGGCTGAAAGAACAGACAACTCACTGGGGTCCCAGCTACTGGGGGAATTTTGCCTAAGATTTCAAGGCCAGGATATAGGCTGGGCAAAAGGAGCCGGGAGAAAAGATAGCAGAAAGCTGATACCTGTGAACTTCAAGGCCAAAGTGCCTACAACTGAGATTCAGGCTGAAAGTCCAGCCAAGCCTTCTCACCTGAGACCTCTGTACTTCCAACAAACCATGCCCAAGAAACTCCAACTGCATGCTCTGGTTGTTGAATTTACCCCGGGGGAGAGTGTAAGGCCAGCAATAGTAGAGGTGGGATTCGCTGGCAAGTGAACCCAGGCCTCCTATGGGACACATGTGCTCTACCACCAAGCTATATTCCACTCGTTACTACAACCCCCACCCCCACCTCCGTCCCTAGCAATTGAGTCATTGTTATGAGAATGTGAGACCAGGAATATAGATGAACACAGTCACATCTTCCTGCAATGTTAGAATTTACTAAAGAACAATAAATCTACAAGGTATAGATAGCGTGGTTGTTTTGTTGTAGTTTTGGTTCATTGGAGACAGGGTTTCTCTGTGTACCCTGTATGTCCTGGAATTTGATCTATAGACCAGGGTGGCCTCATTCTGACTGAGATCTGCCTGCCTCTGCCTCCAGAGTACTGGATTAAAGGCGTGCGCCGCCGCCGCCACCACCTGGCTAAGGTGTAGCCGTTTCAATGATAAATTTGACAGTTCATCTCATCTATGTTGGTAATCTGGCTAAGGCAATATTGGATTCTGTCTTAGTTAGGGTCTCCACTGCTGTGAGGAGATACCATGACCAAGGCAACTCTTATAAAGGAAAACATTTCATTGGGGCTGGCTTCCAGGTTCAGAGGGTCAGTCCATTATCAAAACAAGCGCAGCAGCGTCCAGACAAACATGGAGTTGGAAGAAGCGAAAGTGCTACATCTTAATCCAAAGGTGGTCGCGAGAGGAACGTCTCCCGGGTGGCCAGGAGAAAGGTCTCAAAGCCTCTCAGGCAGATCTGATCCCTGGTCAGAGCAGCCCTGTTGCTGGATTAAAATTCCTCTACAGTCTTGCTATTCTCCTGAGTAGAATTAAGTATGCTTCACCTCTACCAACTAAGGATACACTTGAGGGACCCTAAGGGCTTTTTCCAATCCCACACCCTCCTTACTGCTTTCCCCTCCCACCTGGACAAGGCTAGGCCAAATTCCATTCTCCACCCACAGGAACATTCTTGAGTAAAAAATTCTCAGAATGTACTGACTCATAGTCCCCTGACCCTCTGCAAAGTCCCAGGTGGAGTTCAAATGCCTGTCATGCTCGCTAGCCAATAGATTTAAAGGTCAGTATGCTTAGCCAATAAGTTTGAACTGTAACCTTGCTGGTAACCTGTGCCCCTAAAAAGTATAAAAACTCTTGTAGTAGTCACCTTGAGGGACTAATTGAAGGTCAACCCCAATGTGCCAGAAAATAAGCCTTTTTTTTTTTTTTTTTTTTAAATAAAGCTTTTGCTTGGGAGGCAGAGGCAGGCAGATTTCTGAGTTCGAGGCCAGCCTGGTCTACAAAGTGAGTTCCAGCACAGCCAGGGCTACACAGAGAAACCCTGTCTCAAAACAAACAAACAAACAAAGAAAAAGCTTTTGTATTGATCTGTGTCTTGGTATCTCGAGGTAAGTAACACTAACAGAGGGTCTGGGCCTTACGCATTCTGTCTGTCTGTCTCTCTCTCAGCTCAGATTGGCTTCAAGTTTGTGACCATCAGGCCTCCCACCACTCAGATGTGTACCATTATACCCTTTTTTTTTTTTTT
>NC_034607.1:49335372-49336691 GCF_900095145.1 Mus pahari
CAGCCTGGTCTACAAAGTGAGTTCCAGGATAGCCAGGGCTATACAGAGAAACCCTGTCTCGAAAAAGAAAAAAACTAAAAACAAAAAAAGTAAAAAAAACAAAAGCAAACAAACAAACCACTTTGGCCTTTAGTCACAGGACTCACGAGAGATACAGACACAGGCAGATCACTACGAGCTCAAGGCCAGCCTGGTCTACAGAGTGACTTCCAGGACAGTCAAGGCTACAGAGAGACATTCTGTCTTGAAAAACCAAACGAAACAAACAGAACTCAAAGGAAATATTGAGGACAGGATTATTAGAGTGTAAGAAGACAACACAGCAGGAGAGCTGTGAGTCTGGGAGCTGCTACTGGACAAACATCTGCATAGGTGACCGATGAGAAGGCTCGGCCAACTCTGTGACAGGCTTCAAAGAGACAGGCCTAAATCTCTGTTTCCAAGAACTGGGCAATTTCAGGCAAGTCCAGGCCTCAGAAGCTGCCCCACCACCTGGCCTGAGGCAAGGACAATGGGTCAGAGGCAGTTTCCAGACTTCCCCAGCTACTTCCTCAATTACAGTTTCCAAACCTCCCCAGCAAGTTTCCAGCCCCCATTAATGGAATGTCTATAGAGATGGACCCAGCAGATTAACATAGAGGTCACCTACCCTGGAGTTCCCTAATGTGCTTTAAATTAGGCTGTAAGCTCACTTGGGTCTCTCTATCTTGGTAATGAATGGGAGAGCCCAGCATGCTGGACTTCTGCAGAATAAAACACTCCTTGCATTTACATACTAGTCCAGTCTGGGGTGTCATTCTTCGGTGAATCAAGGACCCTTACACCAATATCCTCAGCATCACTCTAACATACGTGCTAGCAAGCTCGCTATACACCTGGGCAGGAAGTCCTCTTAGGTTTTATTCTAATGCAGGTGGTGATGGTCTTTCCCGAAATTGCTATGGTCTGAGGTCACAGTCTTTCTAGACAGGCTGGCTTTAAAGGAATCAGCACAAAGGATATGGGGGAAAATGGGAGGGGACCAACCAAGGCCATCAAGTTAATAGAAATGCAGCCGGGCCTTTGCAAAAGCAAAAGCTTTGGAAAATTAGCAGATGTCATATATGTTTTACAAGGTAGGGAGATTTATGAGACATTGGCTTTGGGCAGGCTAGATATCTTCAACAAGAAAAAAATATTTGAGCCGGGCGTGGTGGCGCACACCTTTAATTCCAGCACTCAGGAGGCAGAGGCAGGAGGATTTCTGAGTTCGAGGCCAGCCTGGTCTACAAAGTGAGTTCCAGGACAGCCAGGGCTATACAGAGAAACCCTGTCTCGAA
>NC_034607.1:49337036-49347250 GCF_900095145.1 Mus pahari
AAAAAAAACAAACAAAAAACAAAAAAAAGATTTTCTGGGGGCTGGTGAGATGACTCAGAGGGTAAGAGGACTGACTGCTCTTTCAAAGGTCCTGAGTTCAAATCCCAGCCACCACATAGTGGCTCACAACCAACCTTAATGAGATCTGACACCCTCCTCTGGTGCATCTGAAATCAGCTACAATGTACTTATGTATAATAAATAAATAAATAAATAAGAGATTTTCTGAATAGCTACAATGTACTTATGTATAGTAAATAAATAAATAAATAAATAAATAAATAAATAAATAAGAGATTTTCTGAATAACTGGAAACCCATAGCAGAGAGTCCCCAAGCAGAGAGTCCCCAAGGGCCTGTGAAACTGTTTCTGAGAAGCAATGGTGGGTGTGCTACCTCATTAAGAAGATAATTATTCTTCCCTGATCCTTTTCGATGGCTTAGATTACCAGGTCAGAGTCCAGGAATGCAGCTAGAACTTAGAACACAGCCCAGAAAGCTTAACTTTCCATATGCTAACTGAAATCCCAAGACTTAGGTGTTCATTTCTAATGTCTCGGGGGACTCAGGAATTGAGTGCAAAGCTGCCGTAGCCTGAGCCCACCTCACCAGATGGAGGTCTGAGGGGTGAGCTGGTCATTCTAGTCGGTTCACCCAGGTGTCCCAATGCCTGTGGATCCCGGGAGTCTGGACTGGAGTTTTAGGCGGTCTGGACTGGAGTTTTAGGCGGTCTGGACTGGAGTTTTAGGCGGTCTGGACTGGAGTTTTAGGCGTACCTTCCCAGACAGTTTCCAGGCAGCTGTGTACGAGCAGAAGAAGATGACAGAAGTCAGACTAGGAGACAGATTTTCAGCCTCTGGCTAGGACAGAACCAAACATATTTCCAGCTTCTGGTCCTAAAGTGCCCAGTGCCCTCCTACTACAATACAATACAATACAATACAATACAATACAATACAATACAATACAATACAATACTATACTATACTATACTATACTATACTATACTATACAATACATTACAATACTATACTATACTAATTGGATTCCTGCCCAGACATGAAGTTGTTTTATTTTTTTTTTTAAACTTTTTTTTGGGGGGAAGGGAGATGGGGAGGGTTGAGACAGGGTTTCTCTGTGTAGCCCTGGCTATCCTGGAACTCACACTGTAGACCAGGCTGGATTTGAACTCAGAGCTCTGCCTGCCTCTGCCTCCCTAGAGCTGGGATTAAAGGCTTGCGCCACCACTGTCCAGGTTTGTTTTTAAAGATTTGGTTTTTTTATTTCCATGTTTGAGTGTTTTGCCTGTATGCGTGTGTACCACATACATGCCGGATGCCCTCAGATTCTTGAAAAAGAAGGTGTTGTGTCCCTGGAGCTGGAGCTAGAGATGCTGATAAGCCACTGTCTGTAATTGATGCTGGGAACTGAATTCAGCTACAAACTGCTGAGCCCTCCTAATCTACCAGCCACATCCACAGCTGCTGGGTTTTGTTTGTTTGTTTGTTTTTAAAGAATTTCACTGTAGCCCAGGCTAGTCCTGAAAAAAAAAAATCATAGTGTAGCAATCTGGCCTTGAACTCATGGTACTAGGATTGCAGGCAGGCCTGAGCCACCAGACCAACTAAACCTGGTGTTTCTTTCCCCTTTCCCTACCCTCTACCCCACATCTGTCTGTTATGGATAGAAAAATAAGCCATGTATATAGGACCAGCAAAGCACCACAGAACAGTGTGGAGAGCTGGGAACCAAGTGGAGATTACATTTTATTATCTGTTTGGATTTTGCTGTTGTTGTTTTGTCTGCTTGTTTTTCCAAGACAGGGTTTCTCTGTGTAACCCCAGCTGTCCTGGAACTTGCTCTGAAGACAAGACTGGCCTGAACAGAGGTTTACCTGCCTCTGCCTCCCGAGTGCTGGGAGTAAAATCCTGTGCCACCACCACTGCCTGGCTATGATTTTAAGTAGGATGGGCAGAGAAGGCACAGAGATAGATGACCAGCTAGGCAGGTGCAGGATAGAATTCAAGGACCAAGTGGAGCAAAGGTTCTGGGGCTGGAGTGTGTCTGTCTAAACTGAGAGTAACCTGACCTGGATACATAGGCATGACAGCCCCAGCTGACACGTAAGGGCAGAAGACAGTTTGGGCATAAGATCCAGGGGCTGTTGTAGGCTCTGGTTATTGTTTTCCTTCCCTTTGTGAATAAATTGGAATCCATTTGAATTAGAAAGCTTAGGACTGAGTATGAAGTTTGTACAAATGTTTTCTCTTATGTAGATATCTTAAAGTCTTTTTAAGAAGGGTATGATGGGCTGGAGAGATGAGCATAGCTTTGGGTTTTTGTTTGTTTGTTTTTGTTTTTGTTTTTGTTTTTCAAGACAGGGTTTCTCTGTGCAGCCCTGGCTGTCCTGGAACTCACTTTGTAGACCAGGCTGGCCTGGAACTCAGAAATCCGCCTGCCTCTGCCTCCCAAGTGCTGGAATTAAAGGCGTGTGCCACCATGCCCTGCTGGTGGTACACATCTTTATCCCCAGTACTTGGGAGGTAGAGGCAGGCAAGTCTCTGGGTTCNAGGCCAGCCTGGTCTACAGAGTGAGTTCCAGGACAGCCCTACAACAAAACCAAAAACAATTTTAAAAAGATGAGAACTGGTTCCCAGTTTCATTCCCAGTACTAGTGAGTCAGAATCGGAATGATGAGCCAGCCAGGCTTGCGATAATGTGTCCTAGGCCAGCCTGGGCTACAAAGTAAGACATTGTCTCCGGCTATCTTCTTTTTTTTTTTGGTTTTTCCAGACAGGGTTTCTCTGTATAGCTCTGGCTGTCCTGGAACTCACTTGGTAGACCAGGCTGGCCTCGAACTCAGAAATCCGCCTGCCTCTGCCTCCCGAGTGCTGGGATTAAAGGCCTGCGCCACCAGGCCCGGCTCCAGCTATCTTCTTACCAATCTATCTCCCTATGTTTTTTTCAAATTGGATTACTAAACTGGGCATGATGGGACCTGTATTTAATCCCAGCACTGAGTATAGAGTTCAGGGTCAGTCTGGCCTACATAGCAAGTTCCAGGCTAACCAACCAGTATATCTGATCCTGTCAAAAATAAAATAAAATGAAATAAAATAAAATAAAATACTCCAGGGCAAGGCAGCTCAGCACGTAAAGATACTTGCTGCCAACCCTGATGACATGTCTCTGTCACCTACATGGTAAAAAAGAAAACACTCCTGCAACTGTCCTCTAATCTCCACTCTCCACACATGCATGTGACATGCAACCACATAGACACACAAATAGGTTTAAAAGTGATTTTCTCCTGTCCAGCAGACCAGAAAACACTATTCCTCCAGGCATCTGCCTTCTCCTCCAGCTGGTCCAGAGAGAAACTTGAGACCAGGCTCTGGCAGGACACGAGAGTGCGGTACGTTCAGGTCTCCAGCTCTGGCTCCCGGGGGTCCAAAGAGCGTGGCTCCTCATCTGGCTCTGTGCCAGCAAAACGTCACAAGCAGCCACACCTTGGTCCCGGAGATCAGTGTGGAGCCTGGGTCCCTTAGAGACTGGGACTTTGACCCCAACAGTCCTCAAAGACCTGTGGTTTGGGCTTTTGTTGGTATGGAGGGCCACTTAGACACACACACACACACACACACACACACACACACACACATACACACACACACATATGCTGGGTGTGGTGGTGTTTACCTTTAGCCCAAATAGTTGAAAACCAGCCTAGTCTACATAGCTCTGAGTCCTAGGACAGCCAGGGCTACATCTCTAAAGAGATCCCATCTCAACAAATAAACAACAACCACGACAGAAATCCTAAAAGCAAACAAACCAACCAACAAACAAAAAACAACAGCAAAACAAAACCAAGCCAAACAGAAGCCTCCTTAATCAACAATGAAAATGAGAGATCATGAATGAAATGTCCAAGAAGTCTGGGATAGACTCAAGAGGCCAAATTGAGACTCCATGGTGGAAAAGTAGAAGCAGAGATTAAAAATCTGATAGAATAGATAGACTACTGAATGAAATTATAGCAGAAAACTTCTTAAACATAGGAAGAAGTAGACATCCAAACACAATCAGGCACAGAACTCCACATAGATATGACCAGAGGAGAAACTCCCAACACATCACAGTCAGGTCTTCCAAACTAAAAATGAGAAGAAAAACATATAGATATAGATATACTATAGATCAAATGGACTTAACAAATAATACAGAATATTCTACCCAACAGATATGAATACACATTTTCTCAGTAATACATGGAACTTGCTCCAAAACTGTTTATATCATAGGACACAAATCAAGTCTCAATAAATATTTTAAAAATTGAGATAATTCCTTGAGTCTTTTCAGACCACAATGAGATGAAAGTTACAGTCAACAACAAGAGAAAATAGACTGTAGAAACTACAAAAATAACAGGAGACAAAACACTTAACACAACAAAAAGAACTAACAACACAACCAAAAAACAGTGACTCATCCGAGAAACCTGGAGAGGAAACTGAGCAATCCCTAGAGTTAAATAAAAATGAGAACACAACCTTCCCATGCACCCGGGGCCCAGCTAAGGCAACTCAGGAGCAGTGAGCACATTAGAAATCCTGAGCACTTGTCAAATTACCTAACAGTACTCCTCAAGGCTCCTTAAAACCAGCATGCAGCCGACCCCAAACCCAGTAGATGACAAGAAGTAACAATTATGGAAGAATATGAAATAGAGTCAAGCCTTTAATCCCAGCAGAGGCAGGAGGATCTCTGTGAGTTCCAGGCCAGCCAGGGCTGTTACATAGAGAAATCCTGTCTCCAAAAACAAACAAATAAAATAGCAGCACACAAAATCAACCCAAGGATTAGTCCTTCAAAAAAAGTTAATATGATTGACAAGCTCTCAGCCAGTCTGACAAAGAGAAAGACAGCACAAACTAGTAATTTAGATGGAAGGGGAATCATTACTAAGACTCAAATGAAATCTAGAACATTATTAGGCAAATACTTTAAAACTTATTTTCCAAAAAGCTGTAAAGCCTAGATGAATTTCTAGATGCATGCGACCTACCGAGATTAAAGCCAGGAAGACATAAATAACTTTAACAGATCCATTACAAGCCAGGAGATTGAAGTTGAAATCAAAATTCTCCCCTCAGGTCCTAACAGATTCACCGCTGAATTCTACTGAACTTTCAAGGAAGATTTAATATCAATTCTTTTTAACTTGCCCCACAAAATAGAAAGGAAGGAACAGTACTAAATTCATCCTATAAAGCTGGTGTTATCCTGATATCAAAGCCAGGTGACCACTGCAAAAAGAAAACTGCAGGGGTCTGGAGACCTGGCTCAGCAGGTAAGAGCACTGACTGCTCTTCCAGAGGTCGTGAGTTCAAATCCCGACAATGACATGGTGGCTCACAATCATCTGTAATGAAATCTGATGCCCTCTTCTGGTGTGTCTGAAGACAGCTACAGTGTACTCATATAAATAAGTCTAAAAAAAAAAAAAAAAAGAAAAAAGAAAACTGCAGGTTGATGGCTTTGATGAACATAGACACAAAATCTGTCAACCAAATACTTTCTTTCTTTTTTTTTTTTTTTAACCAAATACTTTCAAACTGAATTCAGGAGCAAAGATCATACGTCATGGGAAAGCGGGCTTCACTGTGGAGGTGCAAGGTTGCTTCAACATACGTGAATCAGTTAATGCGAAGGACCATAGAAACAAACTAATGGATAGGAAACACACACTCATCCAGAGAGATGCTCAAAGCATTGGGCAGGTCAACATGCCTTTATGATCCAAGTCCCAGAAAAACGTTAGGAACAGTCAGCGGCTAGACCGTCAAACCTCCATCCAATATCATTCATTCCAAGTGGAACAAGGCAACCTGACCATTTCCTCTACAATTGGGAATGACACCAGGATGCCCTCTCTCCTTTCTTATTTAATATAGCGCTTAAAGTCTTAGCTTCAACAATTTGACAAGAGAGAGAGAGACATAAAAGGTATACGCGAACAGAAAAGGAAGAGGTAAAACTATTTTCATTTGCAGGTGACGTGATTCTATACTTAAAAGGCCCAATAGAATCTAGCAGAGAAATCTTAGATTAATAAACATAGTGCCGGGCAGTGGTGGTGCACACCTTTAATCCCAACACTCGGGAGGCAGAGGCAGGTGGATTTCTGAGTTCGAGGCCAGCATGGTCTTCAGAGTGAGTTCCAGGATAGCCAGGGCTACACTGTCTTGAAACCTGTCTTGAAAAAAAAACAAAAACAAACAAAAGACTTGAATGTTTGCCGGGCAGTGGTGGCGCACACCTTTAGTCCTAGCACTTGGGAGGCAGAGACAGGCAGATCTCTGAGTTCGAGGCCAGCCTGATCTACAGAGTGATTTTCAGGACAGCCAAGGCTACACAGAGAAACCCTGTCTCGAAAAAAAAAAAAAAAAAAAAAGACTTGAATGTTCAACAAGGCAAGTCAAATCATTCCGCCACAGTTGAATACACAACCAATGGGAACAAGGTAAATGAACAACAGAGACATGTGCCTAAGGAAGTCCCCTATTCCTAAATCCTGACTGGTGAGATAACTTGACACAGATATTTATGGATTCTAGGCTTAAAGGCTCTGTACGATTATGGCTGTGGGTTGCACTTTAGCTTTCAGGTCTGCTTTCCATCCCTGATTAATCAATCTTGGGTGTGCATTCAATAAACCAGATTGGCGGTTTGTACAGTGATTTCCACACCTCAACAACCACAAAAACCATGAATAGCCAAAGCAATTTTTGTTTGTTTTGTCTTCAAGACAGGGTTTCTCTGGGCAGCTCTAGCTGTTCTGGAATTCACTCTGTAGACTAGGCTGGTCTCAAACTCACAGAGATCTACCTGCCTTTGCCTCCTGGGGGCTGGGACTAAAGGTGTGCACCACCACCACCACCGCTCACCAGCTAGCCAAAGCTATGTTAAGGAATAAGAACACAATTGGAGGGATCACAATATTCCACTTCAAATTATACTGCAAAGCTATAGAGATAAAGAAATGTGGTCCTGGCATAAGAAATACACAGGTACGCCAGTGAGACAGAATGAAAGACCTGGAAATAAACCAGTCAAGTTGCGACCACCCAATTTTTGACAAAGGAGGCAAAAACATGCAGCAGAAAATGACAGCTTTTTAAAATAAATGGTTCTGGCAACGCTGGACATCCACCTGCACAAGAGTGAAATTAGACTCATATTTTTCTCTTTGCACAAAAATCGATTCAATTTGAAATGAGTCAAAGACCTTAATTTAGAACCTGAAAGGCTAAAACTCCTAGATGAAACCATAGGGAACGCTCCTCAGACACTGGGGTAGGCAAGAACGCTCTGAAGAGAATATCAAGAGCATAGGGACTAACCCAAGAGTCAACAGATGAGACAGCCGAGACGCCATGACATTAACAGGTTTCTACACAACAACAACAACAACAAAAACTCTCAGCAAAGCAAACAGCCCACAGGAGGGGAGAAAGTCATGACTAGCTCCCTGTCAGACGGGGGAGGCTAATGAAATGAATACTTTTCAAAAGAAACACAAATTGCCACATAACTATTTTTAAATGTGTTCAACTCCCTTAGTATCAGGGAAATGCAAATTGAAGCTACTTTATGATTCCATCTCACCAAGTCAGAATCGTCCTCATGAAGAAGGCAACTGAAGGTGCACGTCTTTGATCCCAGCACTCTGGAGGCAGAGGCAGGCATCGCTCTGAAATTTCAAGGCTAGCCTGGTCCACAGAGCTCGTTGAAGGAGGAGGGGGAGTTGTGGGGAGAAGTCTGACACCAAAGGAAATGGGAAAGAGGAACACTTCCTTGTTCATGCTGTTGAAAGTGCAAATCAATGCACAGTTGTAAAAATCAATTTGAGGATTCCTCAAAAAAAAAAATTAAAAACAGAACAACCATAGGACCCAGTTAAGTCACATGTACACATATGTTTTTTTGAGACATGGTCTCACTGTGTAGCCTTGCCTAGACTGGAACTTGTTACGGAGATGAGGAGGGATCACTATGCCTGATTCTAGAAAATAAATCTTAAAAAATTCTTTAAAATTGGACTTACAGCTGGGCATGGTAACACAGAGCTGTAAACCTCAACACTTAGGAGGCTGAGGCAGGAGGATTATCATGAGTTCTAGAACCAGCCCATGGACTACATAGTGAGTCCAAAGTCACCCTAGACTGTAGACTGAAACTCTATTCCTACAACAAGAAGAAACTCCAGGTATACTAGCACTCAGGGGGCAGAGGCAGGCAGATTTCTGAGTTTGAGGCTAGCCTGGTCTACAAAGTGCATTCCAGGACAGCCAGGGCTACACAGAGAAACCCTGTCTTGAAAAAAACAAAACAAAACAAAAAAAAGCAAAGCAAAGCAAAACAAAACCAAACAAAACAAAAAGTTTTCTCTGAGAAAAGCGCTTGCCGCACAGGCCTAGTGACTTGAATTCAACCCCTTGGGCTCCACAGTGGGAGGAGAGAACCCCTCCTAAAAGCTGTCTTTTGACTGCATGGGTGCTGTGGAACAAGCACTCCCACACATCACACAACCACACACACGCACATAGATACCCATACATGCACACATATATCACATATACACAATTCACATATATACACATAAACATACATATATACACACCCATACAGACACATACACACACACACACACACACACACACACACACACAAACATACCCATACAGGCATATATATACATATATATATATATATACATATATATATATATATATATATGTATATGTATATATATATACATATACAAACACACACATACATACCCATACAGACACATATACACATATACATATGCATACATACTCAAATACCTATGTACACATACATACCTATACATGCCCACATACACACATATAGTCATGCACACACATTCACACAGCTATACAGATACACACACATTCACACACATATATACACACACGCACATAAACATATATATGCATACATACATATACAAACATACACATAAATATGCACATACACACATATACACATATACACACACATACACACATAGGTTGATGATGATAAATTGTTTTAATTAAGTAAAAAATCAAATAGAAGCAGACTCTGTCTGTCTTGCTTTTCTTCTCTAGTTCATCGCTCCTGTCCCTTCTGTGGGGGTTTCTAAGAGGTTTGCCCTGCTCTTGCTTGAAATCCTTCCATGGCTCCCTGTTGTCTCCTGCAGTAAATCTCCCTTCAGGCTGGCCTTCACAGGCTTTAGTGGCCTGGCACCTTAGCTATTGTTTATGTAAACTATCTTCGTGTCTTTAAAAAAGGAAATCTCACGAGGAGAGAAGTCTGTCCTGAACCCAGGGGTAGGGTGAGGGAGCACGGAGGCTGACGCTTCCTGCCTCCCTCAGCGCCCCTCCTGCCTGCTCTCTGGCCCACAGACTTCTTGGCTCCAGTGGAGACAGGGCTATGTAAGGAAATGAAAGTGCAGGCGCCTGAGAGATGTGACAACCCTGGCCCAACAAACTCTCATTTTATAAAACTGCTCATTTTATAGTCATGTCTTTGCTATTTAAGTTCCCCTAATTAGCAAAAAGGATTTTTGCTGGGTATGGTGGTACACACCTTTAATCTATGCAGAAGCAGGCTGATCTCTATGAGTTCGAGGCCAACCTGGTCAGCATAGTGATTTCTCAGCTACATAGTGAGACCAACTCAAATATTCAAAAATAAATACATAAAACAAATTGTTTTGAAGAAAGTATAACATGTTATGATTTATTAAAAATTTCTGGGGTGGAGGAGGGCTGGAGAGATGGCTCAGCGGTTAAGAGCACTGATTGCTCTTCCAGAGGCCCTGAGTTCAAATCCCAGCAACCACATGGTGGCTCACAACCATATGTAATGGAATCTGATGCCCTCTTCTGGTGTGTCTGAAGACAGCTACAGTGTGCTCACATATATAAAATAAATAAAACTAAAAAAGACAAACAAACAAAAAAAACCCAAGAGCCAGGCATGGTGGCGCACGCCTTTAATCCCAGCACTCGGGAGGCAGAGGCAGAGGCAGAGGCAGGCAGATTTCTTTTTTTTTTTATTATTTTTTATTATTTTCTTTATTTACATTTCAAATGCTATCCCGAAAGTTTCCTATACCTCTCCCCCCCCACCTCTGC
>NC_034607.1:49348110-49349582 GCF_900095145.1 Mus pahari
TTTTAAATACTAAAATGAATGAATAAATAGAACTATATCCTCTCATAAATACTAAAATAAATAAATAAATAAAACTATATCCCTTCTTAAATACTAAAAGAATGAATGAATAAGTAGAACTATATCCTCTCATAAATACTAAAATAAATAAATAAACAAATAAAACTATATCCCTTCTTAAATACTAAAAGAATGAATGAATGATTGATTTCTGGAGCTGGGCATAGTGGGGTTTGTTTTTTTTTTTTTTTTTTTTTTTTTTTTTTTGAGACAGGGTTTCTCTGCATAGCCCTGGCTGTCCTCAAACTCAGAAATCTGCCTGCCTCTGCCTCCCGAGTGCTGGAATTAAAGGTGTGCGCCACCACACACTGCTTGCTGGGCATAGTGTATACCTTTAAGCCTGCCCCTTGGGAGGCAAAGGCAAGCAGATCTCTGTGCATTTGAAGCCGGCCTAGTCTACAGAGTGAGTCCCAAGACAGCCAGCGATACAAGAGAACCTGTGTCAATAAAACAAAACAAAAATATGCATGCACTGATTTGTGGACAGAGATGTCCTCAGCATGCCGTTGCCTCCCAAGCATGCAGGAGCCTTGGATGTGATCCTCAGCCGAGCAGCTGGGCACGGTGCCACACACCTGGAATCCCAGTACAGAGAGAAGTAAAGAGAGGAGCAGAGGTTTAAGGTGCCGGTCTGTGAGGTTGGTTTTAGAACAAGTTTTAGGCCAGTCTGGGCAACATTCAACCTTGTCCCAGAATGAACATGCAGGCCTGAAACCCTGGCTAGTCAGAGAGCTTAAGGCAAGGAATTACAAGGTCTGTGCCTACCTGGGCTACAGAACAAGTTCAAGGCTAGCCTAGGCAACTCAGTGTGACTTTGTCTTGAAATGAAAAATGATAAATAAGTTTAAAAACAACAAACGAACAGCAACAACAGAATGAGCTAGGGATGTAGACCCAAATGATATCGGGCACTTGATCAGGGCATCAGGTTCAATTTTCAGTACTGGCCCCCTCCCCAAGGCAGAATTTCAAGTTAGGCATGGTGGCTTACATTTGTGATATCCCACACTTAAAAGGTTAAGGTAGGGGAGACCCTGTATACCCTTAAACAAGGTGGGTATGGAAGGCCTTTTAGGCACATTATAAAAGAAATTTATCAAGAGCACAAATAGACAAAGGTCATTTACTAAAATATACTGCATGAAAGCAGCAGACAGTCAATTCTGGTAACTGAGGCCTACAATCCTGATACTCAGGGGTTTGAGATATGTGGATCCTAGGTAGGCCAGCCTGGGCTACAGAATGAGTTCAAGACCAGCCTTGACAGCTTAGTAAACTGCTGATTCTACAAGTTACAAGGGGCGGGGAGGGGGGGGGCTGGAGAGATGGCTCAGCGGTTAAGAGCACTGACTGCTCTTCCGAAGGTCCTGAGTTCAAATCCCAGCAACCACATGGTGGCTCACAACCATCTG
>NC_034607.1:49351022-49352070 GCF_900095145.1 Mus pahari
TTATTTATTTATTTTATGTATGTGAATACACTGCTGTTCTCTTCAGATACATTGGATCCCATGACAGATGGCTGTGAGCTACCATGTGGCTGCTGGGAATTGAACCCGGGACCTCTGGAAGAGCAGTCAGTGCTCTTAACCTCTGAGCCATCTCTCCAGCCCCCTCCCTCCACTTTTTGTTTTGTTTATATTTATTTATGTATGTATGTATTTATTTATTTATTAAAAAGGCAGGTTCTCCTGTAGCCCAATGTGTCCTTGCTGTACGAAAAACACAAAGATCAGAGGTTTATCATTGGCTACTCAAGGCCAGCTTGCCTTACATGACAGCTTATCTCAAAAAAAAAAAAAAAAAAGAGCAAAAACAAAAAACAAAAACTCCCAAACACCCTGCCCCCAGCTGGTGCCAAACTTCCTATGTAGTTAAGAATCGCTTTGAACCTGTGACCCTCCTGTCTCTAGAACTCCCAAGTGCGGGGCCGATGTGTGCACACCATCGCAACTGGTTTGTGGCCTGATTGTTAAAAAATGAGATTTTGCTTTGATTTTTTTGGCCTTTTGTCTCTACAGACTGCTCTGAGTTCCAGGCCAGTCTGAGCGGCATATTAAGTAGCTATGGGTTGTAGCTCAGAGGTACAGTGCCTGCCGCCCTCGCTTCAGCCCTTGCATTTAATTTCCAGCAACAAACACACAGTTTTCTGTCGATTGCCCAGCACTCCTTGTCTAGTGAACAGTAGGGACTGATCAATAGGTTTGTTTCTTAGCTAATTCTTCAGAGGGTTAAGAGGAGTGCTGTTTTGATGAAGAAGAAAATGGAGGAAGTTGGGTGCAGCTGCCTTTGGCCTTAGCACTTAGCACTTAGCACTTAGCAGGCGGAGGTAAGTGGATCTCTGTGAGTTTGAGGCCAGCCTGGTCTCAAAAGTAAATAAGATGTTAAAAAAAAAACAAAACCCAGCACTTGGGAGGCAGAGGCAGGCGGATTTCTGAGTTCGAGGCCAGCCTGGTCTACCAAGTGAGTTCCAGGACAGCCAGAGCTATACAGAGAAAC
>NC_034607.1:49352685-49363079 GCF_900095145.1 Mus pahari
CCTGGCTGTCCTGGAACTCACTTTGTAGACCAGGCTGGCCTCAAACTCAGAAATCTGCCTGCCTCTGCCTCCCAAGTGCTGGGATTAAAGGCAAGTGCCACCACACCCGGCTTCTAAACCTATTTTTAAGGATGGTTCTTAAACACTTTAAACTTCCCTTTTAGCCCATCACCCACCAGAGGTAGTGGAAAAGAAAGGATACGGGGAAGCAGGCCTGCAGACCTACTTAGAAAGGTTCTTTGGAGCAACTCCTGTCTGTGTTGTCTGGAAATTGGCAGTTCAGTTCACAGGTCAGCAGCCGCACCTCAGTGCACTCAAAAATACTTCTCCAGCAGTCCAGTAGAGCTGGAATAGCAAAGAGGAATCAGCAGTGGGGGCACTGTCTAGCAGAGACAGCCAGGTCTCAGCAGGAGTCAGCAGGAAGGACCAGAAAGGATACCAGAAGAAGTTCTCGGCTGTGCTCTCTCAGGAAAGCGAAGATCAGCAAAGACTGGAGACCAACAAGCATTGCAAAGCTAGCTCTCCCAGCAAGCCTAGCCCAGCCTCCATCACTGTCCGTCCAGTCCTATTTATACCCTCCAAACATCACGTGTCCTCCACAGGTCTTGCCTCAGTACGTGTGTCTGTGTCAGCTGACATCACTCTGCCAATCAGCCCGAGTCCACAGAAGCAGCAAGAAACTGCAGCACACCACCAGAAGTTTTTTGGTGTGTTTCTCTCTATGGAGTCCTGACAAATGCAGCTCAACTATGCCATGTAAGGTGGACCAGTATATGCGTGTTGTTAGGAAAGAATCCTTCATCACGCATCCTTTCTCCTGTTTACTTAAGGAGGACATCCTCTCTCTTGACTCTGCTTCAGCTAAACATTCCTTCACGAACCTGCCTTAGTTTTCCACCTGTGTCCATTTTAACAAAACATTCCTTCACGTGTTTGCCCCAGCAAAACACCATCCAATGCAACTGGCTTTTTTTTTTGTTTTTGTTTTTTTTGTTTTTTTTGAGACAGGGTTTCTCTGTATAGCCCTGGCTATCCTGGAACTCACTTTGTAGACCAGGCTGGCCTCCAACTCAGAAATCCACCTGCCTCTGCCTCCCAAGTGCTGGGATTAAAGGCGTGCACCACCATGCCGGGCTATCACATTTCTTTTAGGATTCATAGAACTATAAATATTTTAAAAGATTTATTTCATTTTAAGTTATGTATATGTTAGGGAGGGGGTGTGTGCGTATGAGTACAGCGGCAACAAGGTCCCCTGGAGTTGGAGTTATAGAGGGCTGTGAGTTACCCTGTGGGTTCTGGGAACCCAGGTCTGAGCCGTCTCTCCAACCCTGACAGCTGGGATTTCTTCTTTCTGAAGGCGATAATACCATCCTCCTTATAAGTGGGTTCCCCCAAAAGGAAAATGGAATTTAGGCAATGAGGCCTAGTTTTCCTTGGTTTTCTGGAATCAATCTTTCTTTCTTTCTTTTTGGTTTTTTGAGACAGGGTTTCTCTGTTTAGCCCTGGCTGTCCTGGAACTCACTCTGTAGACCAGGCTGGCCTCGAACTCAGAAATCCGCCTGCCTCTGCCTCCCAAGTGCTGGCATTAAAGGTGTGTGCCACCATGCCCGGCTTGGAATCAATCTTTCTTTTCCCTTTAAAACGACAGCACCGGCCAGGCAGTGGTGGTACACACTTTTACTCCCAGCACTTGGGAGGCAGAGGCAGATCTGGTCTACAGAGTGAGTTCCAGGTTAGCCAGGAATATACAGAGAAACCCTGTCTCAAAAACCAAACCAAACCAAACCAAAACAAAAAACCCAAAACCAAACAAACAAAAACAAAAACAACCACCACCAACAACAACAAAACAAATAACAACAACAACAAAACCCCCAGGTTTTTACAATGTATCTCTGGCTAGCATGGAACTTGATATGTAGACCAGGCTAACCTAAATTCACAAGATCCAATGGCTTCTGCCTCCAGCATGCTGGAATTAAAGGCATGCTTGGCTGGACATATTTTTAAATTAAATTAAATTGTATTTTGAAAAAAAATAAAAAAATAATAAAATAAATAAAAACAAAAAACAAAAAAAAAATTGTATTTTGGATGCTAAGGATTGAGCCCGTGGCTTTGCATGTTAGGCAGTTGCCCTTCTGCTGAACTGTACTGCAGCCTCTGCAGGAATATTCCTGCCGTTTGTCTTTGCCTATGGTGCAGGAGGTGGAACCTAGGGCTGGCTGGGTGTGCATGCCAGATGGGCTCTACTACTGAGGTGCAACCCGTCCCTGCCTTCTGTTGACTTGAAAGTAAGTTTTGGGATGCTGGGGATATAGCTCAGAGGTAGAGGGCTGAGCTTGATTGACAAGCTGGATAAAAGCTAGGTGTGGAAGAGCAAACCTAGGATCCCACTATGGGACATAAAATCAAAAGGATGGACAAGTTCAAAGCTATTCACAGCTACATGTCAAGTGTAAGGCCAGCCTGAGCAGCAGGAAGGAGACTTTCTCTCAAAAACAAAACTAAAACTGTTTACCGCTTTAGTCTGCTACACCTAGTAGGGGCGGGAAAGTAGAATCCAAAACCAATTCCACGTTTCTTGGAAGAAACCAAGGTCACAGGACTCTCGTTTTTTTCTTGGAATTTTCTCACAAGCACTCAGAAATCTCCTCACATAACTTCATTCTTGAACCCTGTTCCATGACTAAAACCACCAAATTTAGGAGAAGGGGATGAGGGAGGTTAATCTTGAGCAAATATCTTAGTTTCTTTTTTGTTGTTGCTGCTGTGATAAAATATCCTGTCAAGAGCAACTCAAAAGAAAGTTTATGTTAGCTCCCTGATCAAGGGGTTCGTCACTACAGGAAATTCAAGTCAGCTGGGCACATGGCACCACGAAATGAATCTTCCTTCTCTGCTAGATCCAGCCCCAGGGATCTGTGCTGCTCTCTTTTAGTGTCCCCTCCCCCATCCAGGAACCTACTCACAGACGGGCTCTGGACCTAACTACTCCTCACAGGCGTGCCTGGAGGCCTATCTCCTAGGTGACTTAGGTGACTCCAGGTCCTGTGAAGCTGACAACTTTAACTCTACCATGTGTGAGGCTCCAAGTTTGACCCCAGCACAGTTATCAGTCAGTCCAGCCCTGGGGAGGTGGAGGTAGAGGTTCAGGAATTCCAGGCCTGCTTTGGCTACAGAACAAGGCTTGGGCACACAGACTAGCCATCAGCTACCTGTCTTTAAGACTACAGTCAGTGAGATGTCTCAGCAGGAAAAGGTACTTGCTACACAAGCGCGCTAACCTGAGTTCAGTCCCTAGGATCCATGTAAGGAGAGAACTAAGTCTGTGGAGGAGGAGGAGGAGGAGGAGGAGGAGGAGGAGAAGGAGGAGAAGGAGAAGGAGGAGAAGGAGAAGAACAAGAACAAGAACAAGAACAAGAACAAGAACAAGAACAAGAACAAGAACAAGAACAAGAACAAGAACAAGAACAAGAACAGAAGAAGAAGTCTGCTTTCACATGTCTTCAATACAAATCTGGTCAGGTTGGTTTTTTGTTTCTATGCTCATGGTATTAAGTCAAAACTCCTTTGTCTGCTAGGCATGGTGACACACATCTATAATCCATACACTAGGAAGCAGAAGCAGAAGATTGCTGCAAACCAAAGCTTCACAGTGAAACCTTGTCTCAAAAACCAAATACAAAACCCAAATGATCAAAGGAAACCCTCTGTCATAGGACCTAGGGAAAACATACAGTTACAACCAAACACACCAAAATGGAATAAAGAAAACCCCACTGTCTCCCCCTCCTATTAATACCCACCCCAGCGCAGGATGTCACCTTCAGAAAGGCCCTTTCTGCCGACCCCTGCACACACAGCACACCCGCTAACTGCTCTGGGTAGCGGTGACCCTTATCTTCCTGGATTATAAGCAGTCTGGCCCTCACACTTGCCTCTGTCTTAGATAGCAGGCTCCCCGACTCCTGGAACTGGGCTCCATTTATCACTGCAATCCAGAGTGTGACGCTAAACATCAGTCTCTCCATAAATGTTGAACTGAACTGAACTTATGCACTTGCATTTTCTGCAATTATTCCCTAAGTTCTTATAAAAGTTAATTTGGAAAATGTCAGCCTGTCTCAGCTGTCCTCCTGGGAGAGAGGGAAAAGGGCATCTGTGTATGCAGGGACTGAGAAAAAGCACATCCTTGGGGGCTGGGGACAGTGACTGCTGTGGAGATACAAGTGAGAGGTCACACAGGGAGGGGAAAGGCAAGAGGAAAAAGCTAGATTAAATGACAGCTGGTCAGCCAGAAGGGCCGGCCCAGTCCTGTAGCCCAGAGCATTTAAGAGGTGGAGGAGGGAGGGTAAGAAACGCAAAAGCTGCCCGGCAGTCAGTGGTTTCGCACGCCTTTAATCCCAGCATTTGGGAGGCAGAGACAGGCGGATTTCTGAGTTCAAGGCCAGCCTGGTCTACAGAGTGAGTTCCAGGACAGCCAAGGCTACACAGAGAAACCCTGTCTCAACCCCCCCCCCCCAAAAAATGAAAGAACACAAGGCCAAACGTGGATATATAAGATCCCTACTCAACAGCAACAACAACGAAAACAAAACCAAAAGCCCAAAGCCGGTTCTTGAGATGACTCAGTGGGTGAAATATTTGCCAAGTCCAACCACCTGCGTTTAATCCCTAGAACCCACGTGGCTGAAGGAAAGAACATGTCTCTCAGGTTGTCTTCTGATGGTCATACTGTGTCATGGAACCGGCACTACACAGACACAGAACACAGACATTAGTGGTTTGGAATTTCGTTTGTTTGTTTTTGTGTTTGAGACAGGGTTTCCTCTGTGTAACCCTGGCTCCCCTGGAACTCTCTTTCTGTAGCTGAGGCTCGACCTAGAACTCACAGAGATGTACCTGCCTCTGCTTTCTAAGGGTTGTGATTAAAAATGTGAGCCGCCACTGCCCAGTGTGTTTTTATTTATCTACTTATTTATTTAACTGAGAAAAAAAGATGGCAGGTCATTGTGACTTGTAATTCCCTTACATTTTGTATTTCTTCAAGTCTAGAAAAACTTGGATTTTTTTTTTTTTTTTTTTTTTTTTTTGGTTTTAAAAAAGAGTTAAAAAAAAAAAAAAAGGTTTTTTTTTTGGTTTTTTTTCAAGACAGGGTTTCTGTATGTAGCCCTGGCTGTCCTGGAGCTCACTTTGTAGACCAGGCTGGCACTGAACTCAGAAATCCGCCTGCCTCTGTCCCCCAAGTGCTGGATTAAAGGCATGTGCCACCACACCCGGCCTGGCTGGATTTTCTTATTGGGGGACTTAGCTCCATCTGCTCTGCCTTGGACCCCTTTCTGTATCTGTGTAGTGGTTGGAGGTCAGCTTGTATGTCCTGTGGAATCAGGAGAATCAAGACAAGAGGGTTTGTGAGCACTTGGCAGTTACCCCATTCTGAAAACAGAAGGGCTTTTATGCAGGAGATGGACACACACAGTAGAACATGTAGCCCAGGCTGGCCTCAAACTCATTATGCAGCTGTGATGATTGATTTTGATTGTCCACTTGACACCATGTGGAGTCACTTAGAAGAGACTCCATGAGGGACTGTCAAATCAGGTTGGCCTTGGGCCTGTCTATGGTGGATTGTGCAGGTTACATTAATTGAGATGAGAAAACTCACCCACTATGGGTGGCACCATTCCCTAGATAGGGTATTTTGAGCTGTGTAAAAGTGGAGCACTTGAGCCGGGCGTGGTGGCACACGCCTTTAATCCCAGCACTTGGGAGGCAGAGGCAGAGGCAGGTGGATTTCTGAGTTCGAGGCCAGCCTGATCTACAAAGTGAGTTCCAGGACAGCCAGGGCTACACAGAGAAACCCTGTCTTGGAAAACAACAACAACAACAACAACAAAAACAAAAAACAAAAAACAAAAAAACGGGCTGGAGAGATGGATCAGTGGTTCTGAGTTCAATTCCCAGCAACCACATGGTGATTCACAACCATCTGTAATGGGATCTGATGCCATCTTCTGGTGTGGCTGAAGACCGCTACAGTGTACTCATATAAAAATAAATAAATAAATCTTTAAAGAAAACAAACAAACAAACAAAAATCAAAAACAAAAAAACACAACCTTTTCCCTCTTATGTTGCAGTTGCTAGGGTACTTTAACACAGAAACATGAAACAAATCTAAAACAATAGCCAAGGGTGTCCTTGAGACCATCATTTTCCTTTTTTCTATTTATTATTTTATCATCATCATCAACAACAACATAGATTCTCGCTTTGTAACCCTGACTAGCCTAAAACTCATAAAGTTGATTTGCCTCTGTCCCACAAGGGCTGAGACTGCAATGTGCCCCACTATTGCCCAGTTCAGAATATCTCTGAGACAAGGAGATGGAGTTCCCTGGGCAAGGAAAACATAGCCATGGACATAACTTCAGCTTGGCTTTGTCTTGGTGTCTCTAGGTCTCATTCTCAGTCATTTTCCAATCGTTACCTCGGCCTGTGGCAAACCCACAGTTCTGCTCGGAAGCGCCCTTGACCAGGGGTCCGCAGCCTCCCCCTTCAATCTGGATGGTGTTTACTAGGTCCTCCGCCTTGAAGTAGTTTGTGGTGTTGTCTGCCTTTTGAAGAAAAATGGTTTTTGCCTCACTTCCTCACTCCTGTTTAAATATTTAGTTTAATCAGCACAGGCCCAGTGCCTTTCCATTTCCCTGGGTGCCTGGGAGCCACGCTGACGTCGGAGTCATAAATAATGCATCTGATCCCAACAGCACGGCCACTGGCTGGGGGTTCCTCCATTCCTCAGGGCTCTGAGCTGGCTCTGTCCTACAGATGCTTTGGGGAGCTGTGGTGCCGTCATGGAGAAGCTCCAAAGGCTTGGACCTCAAGGCTGTGGCCGCAGAGTCACAGTGGCTCCAGCCCAGATCTGAGGGACCTTTTCGGGAGTGTGGGGCAAGTTAGGTGGTATTGGTAGGTGCAAACACCGCGGCTATGGAATGTTAGGACCTGGAGGGGATTTGAGGGCCACTTAAACGGGGCCCACATTAGGTTCTGTGTGAGTGCCAGGGCACGGGGAAAGAAAATCAGACTGACATGGGAGTCAACTAAGGTTAAGGACAAAAGAATCCATGAAATGCTACAACCTTCTTCCCATCTTGAGAACCCTAACATGGCCTCCACCCTCCATTCTGTGGTCACTGTTGAGGTTCCCTGGCATCGTCTGTCCCCTCCTATAGAAAGGATCCAGTAGTGGTTTGGTTTGATTTCGACTGGACAGGTTTTGGCTTACACCTTAGCCAATACTCCAAAAGGTCGAAGTGCCTCCAGGTGCCCTCCCCTGCCCTCGGAGCCTGGCCTCTGATCCTTGTGTTAGCCACGTCTAATGATTCGCTCCCAGTCTGAATGCTTAACAACAGAGTCTTGGAGGCAGCTCTGAAATACACTTTTTATTTTCCCCCAAACTTAGCAGAGATAAAAGGAGACAAAAACAATGATTTATTTATCCAGAAGTTCAAAGTTTAGCTTTGAGCTCTCAGCATTTTTAGTTCTTTTTAAAATCAAGAGAACAAATAAACTGGCCTCTTTCTCTATAGAAAGAGCAGCCACTATCAACCTACAGATAAAGATAAAAGGAGCAGATGAAAGGGACTCCTTCTGGTCTCTGTCCCTCTGTTTGACTGGAGGAGGGGAGGACTTATGAATCTTCCCCCTGTCCTTGGAGTCAAGGCTAAAACCCACCATTTACTTCCAGTTTCCTAGTGCCAGAGTTAAAAATAGAAGAAGGCCCTGGGAATTGGTCGAGGTGATAGATGTCTACAATCCCATCGCAAGGCAGGCTGGGGTATTATGCTAGAGGCCAGGGTAGACAATTTAGGAAGAGCTTATTTTGTTTTGTTTGTTTGTTTTTGTTTGTTTTTTCCAAGACAGGGTTTCTCTGTGTAGTCCTGACTGTCCCAGAACTCACTCTGTAGACCCAAATGGTCTGGAACTCACAGACATCCCTGTCTCTGCCCCTTGAGTGCTGGGATTAAAGGCGTGTGCCACCACCACCACTTGGCAGGGTTTTGTTTGTTTGTTTGTTTTTTGTTTTTTGGGCTGGGCTAGAACTTGAAATGGAGATCAGGTTGGTCTCGAACCTCAGAGAATTGCCTCGGAGAATTCTCTGGGGCTAGGACCAAGGAAATTCTACACCACACCTGTTTTATGTGACTGTGCTTTAAACTAAGTTAAAAGACGAGGAGGAGGAGGAGGAGGAGGAGGAGGAGGAGGAGGGGGGGGGGGGGGAGGTGGAAGGATAGGGGTATAACTTAGCAGTTGAGTACTAGCCTAGGATACATGAGACTCTGGCTTTGATCTCTCTCTAGCCTTCTCCAAAATGTATGTGTGTACACACATATAGCCTATCTTTAAGGAGACAGACAGACAGACAGACAGACAGACACACACACACACACACACACACACACTCTCACACGAATAAATAAATATCCATTCACAGTGCTAGCTAGGTACAGTTCTACTCTAAGCTTTCCCCATCTCTAAGTTAGTCTCTCTGCGCATTTCCCTGTTTCCGTTCCCCACTGTGCATCTTCTGCAGAGACAAGGGATGCTCTAACAGTGTAAACTGGCCGGCCCAGGGGTCAAGGGTGCTTCTATTCCTGTACAGGGCCAAGGTTTGGCTCTCAGCACCCACCACATCAGATAGTTCATGTCCCAACACCCGTGTCAGTGGGGTCACAACAGCCTGTAATCTGTCTCCAGGGGATCTGATGCCCTCTTCAGTTCTCCACTGGCATGCATACACACGTGACACACTTACACACACACACACACACACACACACACACACACACCCATAAACTGTCATAAGTTAGATCACCATCATTCTGGGTTTAAACTTTCTAATTGCTGTGTGTGGTGGCACACACCTTTAATCCCAGAACTCAGTTTTAGCCCAGCCTGATCTGCATAGTGAATGCCAGGACAGCCAGGGGTACATACCACGACACTGTCTCAAAAGCAACAAAAACCGGGAGGCAGGGGCAGGCGGATTTCTGAGTTCGAGGCCAGCCTGGTCTACAGAGTGAGTTCCAGGACAGCACAGCCAGGGCTACACAGAGAAACCCTTTCTCGGAAAAACAAAAAAACAAACAAACAAAAAAAGCAACAAAAACAACATCAGAAATCCTCTTAACCCCATCCCATTGCACTTAGGATAAAAGCCAAGCCTTTCTGAGGCCACCAGGCTTTGTGTGACCCAGACCCTGGTCACTGTTTCCACTTTACCTCCTACCCACATAGACCCAGCAGCTTCTAGATGTGGGGACACTGCAGGCATGTCCCAGGGCCCTGGACTCTCACTGTTTAGTTCCTACTTCATCTTAGAGGCTTTTCTTGATCACACCAACATTTTGGGTTTATCGAATATTTTCTTTATTTACATTTCAAATGTTATCACCTTTCCCAGTCCCCCCACCCCGAAATCCCACTATCCCATCCCCCCTCCCCTGTTTCTATGAGGGTGCTCACCCACCCACCTACCCACCCACTTCTGCCTCACCGCCCTGGCATTCCCCTGTACTAGGGCATTTTGCCTTCACAGGACCTTGGGCCTCTCCTCCCATTGATGCCCAACAAGGCCATCCTCTGCTACATATTCAGCTGGAGCCACTGGGTCCCTCCATGAGTACTCTTTGATTGGTGGTTTAGTCTCTGGGAGCTCTGGAGGTGGGGGTCCTGGTTGGTTGATATTGTTGTTTTTTTCCCCTATGGGGTTGCAAATCCCTTCAGCTCCTTTAGTTTTTCTCTAACTCTTCCACTGGGGACCCTGTGCTCAGTCCAATGGTTGGCTGTGAGCATCCGCCTCTGTATTTGTCAGGCTCTGGCAGAGCCTCTCAGGAGACAGCTATCTCAGGCTCCTGTCAGCAAGTGCTTCTTAGCATCCACAATAGTGTCTGCGTTTGGTGACTGTATATAGGATGGATTCCCAGGTGGGGCAGTCTCTGGATGGCCTTTCCTTCAGTCTGTGCTCCACACTATGTCTCCATATTTGCTCCCTTGAGTATTTTGTTCCCCTTTCTAAGAAGGACTGAAGCATCCACGCTTTGGTCTTCCTTAATTCTTGAGCTTCATGTGGTCTGTGAATTGTATCTTGAGTATTCTGAGCTTTGGGCTAATATCCATTTATCAGTGAGTGCATGTCATGTGTGTTCTTTTGTGACTGAGTTACCTGACTCAGGATGATATTTTCTAGTTCCATCCTTTTGCCTAAGAATTTCATAAGTCGCCGGGTGTAGTGGCGCACGCCTTTAATCCCAGCACTCGGGAGGCAGAGGCAGGCAGATTTCTGAGTTCAAGGTCAGCCTGGTCTACAAAGTGAGTTCCAGGACAGC
>NC_034607.1:49364724-49376828 GCF_900095145.1 Mus pahari
GAACCAAACTTAAATCACAGGATGAGCTGAATTACATCTGAACTGCTGCACAACCTCATCAGCATCTCCTCAATTCCCAGGGAGAAAACATTTGTCTGTCTCTGTCTCTGTCTCTGTCTGTCTCTTTGTCTCTCTCTCTCTCTCTCTCTCTCTCTCTCTCTCTCTCTCTCTCTCTTTCTTCCTGGTTTTTCTCTGTGTAGCCCTCTCTGTCTCGAAACTCATTCTGTAGACCAGGCTGGCCTCAGACTCAAAGAGCTCTACCTGCCTCTGCCTCCTGAGTACTGAGACTAAAGGTGTGCCACCAAGCCTGGCGAACCCAAGTTTTTTGGTTTTGTTTTTGCTTTTTTTTTTTTTTTTGGCATTATCACTTATCTTCCTGTGCCAGGCAGGAGAGACACCAAGAAAGACAAAGCAATTGTTTCTGTAACAGGGCATTGGACTGCTTTGCATGTCTTTTGTTTTCTTTTTCTTTTATTCTCTTATTTGGTTTACTTATTTTTGTTGTTCATTTGGAGAGAGTGTTTTGGAGAGAGTGTTTCGAGTAGCCTAGGCGAGCCTCAAACTCAGTGTAGCTAAAGCTCGCCTTGAACTCATTCTTAAGCCTTTGACTCCTGTATGCTGCAATTAGTGAGGTGGGCAATCTAGTCCCCCACCTGGCTCTTCCTTTATGTGCTACCGAACAAAGACTGCAGAGCCTTGAAAAAAGGAGGTAAACATAGTGCCTCTGGCTTCTGGCATTGGGTTTTTTTTGGGGGGGGGGGCTTTGTGTCTTTAGGCTCCAATTCACACCCTCCCCCCTTATAGGACCTTCTCTTCCGTGTTGCCTTTTAATCTATGTCTTGACATTTGTCTTTGGATTTAAGGCCTACTCTAATCCAAGACCAGCTCATTTTGATATCTTAACTTAATTACACCAATAAACGGTCTTTTTCTGAAGAAGGCCTTAGTCACGGTCTCCAGGGAGATGGTCTTTTGTAGATGGTCTTTTGTGTCCTTCCTCCGTGGAGCCCACTATGCCCTCTGAGGGAGGGAGGATGAGGTGATGGAGCCTGGGGACCTTGGGCTTTGGTCCCTTCCCTTTTCTGATCTTTCCCCCCTCCCTCTCTACCACTGGGGCCACAAGGACAGAGGGTCAAGGCAGGACTCTACCAGGGAGTGCTATGTACTTGCTTCTGACCACACTGAGGGGGGGGGGGGAGAGGGGTGCAGCCCTGGGCGCTCTGCCCTGGGCATTGACTGGTGTGACTGCTCATGCCCTACCTGTTTGCACATTTGGACCTTGATTTGGTGGGCAGAACCCAACCTGTTAAACCTGTTCCTGCTTTTGAGAGCTGCTTCTTCCCCTGGGGCCAGGGCTTGGCTGACTTCTAAGACCAGACAGGCTGGGTCCTGGGCTAATGGTGACTGGGAAGACAAGGATCCCAGCTGGTCTGCCTCCTACACTCCAGGTCTCTTCCCACAACTCTTCCCTACAGGGGATTGATCTCCCTAGACACTTCCAAAGGCACACAGGGCCAACGTGCACATCACCAAACCCAGTCTTGTCTCAGCTCCTGTACCTGTCTCCAACCAGTTGCACAACGCCTTGAGACTTTCTGTTTGTTCCAATCTCCCTGAAGCCTCCAGATCTTGCTGTTCCTTCCCTGATGAATTACAACCTCTTCTTACTCAGCCTATTGCCTCTGCCCCAGGCTGGACTAGCACTTCCTTTCACCCACCTCATGCCTGTTCCTGTTCTTCTGTCCGGACCCCTTCTTCTCTGGGTTATTCTTGGTGTGCTACAGCCTGATTCATTCCTTATTTTTTTCCTTGAGATAGCATCTCTCTGTATCGTTCTGGCTGTCTTGGAGCTCTCTCTGTAGAGCAGGATGGCCTCTAACTCACAGGGATATTCCTGCCTCTGCCTCCCAAGGACTAGGAGTAGGGGCCTATGTTAGTGCACCAGGCTCTGATTCATGTTTACAAGCATCCTTACCACAGCTCCCATTGACCTCCTTGACTCTTTACTAGAGAAGGAACCTTCCTGGGACTAGAACCATATGGCTCAGCTCACTCCCCTCCGAGGGCATTAGAGAACTGGGTGGGATCCCAGCCAGGCCTAGCAGTGTCTGTTTTTAATGCCAGCGTTTGGGAGACAGAGGCAGGAGGAGCTCCGTGAGGCCCACTTGACTATACGGTGACTGCATCTCAAAGGAAAGTAGAGGAAAGGAAAAGCCTTTCTGAAGCCAGCCTTGGTCTCCATGTTCTGAGCCAGGGAGTGGATGGGGAGCAGTGACCTGAGATGCTGTAACTCCCCTGTTCAGGCTCCCCTCCCCCTAGGAACATTCTTGTTTTGCTTGTTGATGTCACCTGCCTTTCTTCTAGGATTCATCTGTCCATTTTTTTACAGCTGAGGGCCTCCCTAAAAATATCTGAGACAGGCTGGACTTTTCCAAAGGAATTTGCTAAAACACAAAGTAAGTTAATGAAAGGGAGGGGGTGATAAATCATAGAAACACAAACACGGTACAGCTTCTTCCCCGACGCCTGGGCTCCAGCCTCAGATTAATTACACCCGAGGCCCCCAGGCTCCTTTCCTAGGTTCAATATCACAAGGCTCCCAGACTGCGGCCAGAGCACAGAACACTCTTTTTTTTTTTCCCCCAAGAAAAATTCCATGCCCGAAGAGAAAAACTAAAGGAAAAAAACCAAACTAAGACAAAAAGAACTCCATTCCTAAGCTGAAACAAAACCCAATTCTCTCTCCTATTCTCCTATGTCCTTCTCTCTTTTGTTTTTCCTTCTCTCCTATCTATCTATCTATCTATCTATCTATCTATCTATCTATCTATCTATCTATCTATCTATCTGTTGGCTTTTTTGAAACAGAATTTCTCTGTGTAGCCCTGGCTGTCTTGGAACTCGATCTGTAGACCAGGCTGGCCTCAAACTCATAGAAAAGCTGTCTGCCTCTGCCTCCTAAGTGCTGAGATTAAAGATGTGTGCCACCATGCCTGTCTCTTTTCTTATTTTTATATTTATTTGTGTGTGTACCCATGTGTATATGTGCATGAGCATGTTTATGTGTGTGTATGTGTTTGGGCATGTGTGTATATATGTGTGTGCATAAGTGTGTATGTCTATGTGCCTATGTATGTATCTATGTTTGTGTATGTATATGCATGTTTGTGTGTGGGTATGTGTGTGTGTCTATGTGTGTTTGTGAGTATATTATGTGTGGGGGGGTATGTGTGCCTATGTATGTATGTGTGGCATGCATGGGTGTGTGGCATGCATGTGGAAGGTTGAACAATTTCACAGAAGTTGCTTTTCCTTCCATCATGTATGCCTGGGGACTGAACTCAGGTCCTCTGGCTTGGTGGCAAGTGCCTTTACCCACTGAGCCTTCTCGGCAGTGACATGACCCTGTCTCTTTCTTTCTTCTTTGTCTTTCTTTCAGATAAGGTCTCATGTAGCCCAGGCTGGTCGTCTTGCCTCTATCTCCAGAAAGCTAAGATGGCAGGCATATGCTGCCACACCTGGCTCATTTGCAGCATTCTTGCAAATGAAAGAGTGGGTTTATAGAGATCAACAGATGGAACACTCTGGGCCTCAAACAATGCCTTCCACGTGTTTCTTTAATTACAACAGCCATACTAGGAAGCTTTGTCCATGGGGAGACCATGGTGTCACTCTGGTGTCACTGACATGCTTTAGGGGACATCGCTTCTTTAGGGATGCTTGAGAATGGTCAGAGAGAAATGTGACATAACAAACATGAAGTCCTTAACATGGGACACCACACCTGGGCTTATTCAGTGTTGGGGATGAAGACGCATGTGGGGTGTGTATTCTACCAACCCAGCTACAACTTCAGCCCCCATCTACTTATTTATTTTACTTTAAGACTTTTATGGGGGGAGGGGGGTTCGAGACAGGGTTTCTCTGTATAGCCCTGGCTGTCCTGGAACTCACTTTGTAGGCCAGGCTGGCCTCGAACTCAGAAATCTGCCTGCCTCTGCCTCCCAAGTGCTGGGATTAAAGGTGTGTGCCACCACGCCCGGCGCTAAGACTTGTTCTTATTTATGTGTATGTTTGTGTGCTTGTGTGTAGGCATGTGCATGTGAGGGTAGGTATGTGCAAAGGTCAGAAGAAGGTGTTGAATACTCTGGTGCTGGAGTTACAGACAATTGCGGGTCCTCTGAGATGGGATCCTAACTAGGGTTTCCTGGAACAGCAGTGCATGCTCTGGTTGCTGAGTCACCCTCCCTCCCCCATTCTTTAAGATACTGAGCATTTCCTGTATAGAGGAGCTTGTTTTGGAGCTGGAGGTAGAAGAAGTTTAACACAGAGAATCTAGGGGAGGCGGGGGGTGGGGGGGGACAGGGGAGGCAGGGGAGTCTGAATTGGCCACCACCATTACTTCTTGTTCTGACCCAGGTCTCTAAGTCTTTAATGGGGGCTCCAGGCGATGACTGCTCCTAAGGAGAAAAGCTGAGTGTGGACAGGCATGGGAAATGTTCTCAGCACTTTTCACATATTTGTTGTGGTAAGTATAGAGACCTCAAAAAACCTGAGGAAATGGGACAAGCAGACAAGGAAGTAATAAGAATACAGAAATACTTTGAGGAAGGATTTTTTTTAACTTATTATTTTGCTTTTGAGATGAATCTCATGTAGTCTCGGATGGCTTCATGAAAGCCAAGGAAAACTTGAGTTTCTTCTTCCTACTGCCTTCCTACCTCCACTTCTAACCCAAGGGCTGGGTGAGGGGTTAGGAGCATAGGCTATCACTCTTGGTTTATTTACCAGTGGGAATCTAACCTAGAGCTTTAGGTATGGTAGGTTCCAGTCACATCTTATTCAGCTATCACCCAGCTATGGAGCTCAGGCTAGCCTCAAATTTGCTATGCAGTTTAGGATAATCTTGAACTCCTGCTATTACTGCCTCTACCCCTCAACTGGACTTTAAGAAGAACTTAGTGTGTATGTGTGCATGTATGTTGGCTGTGATGTGAATGTGTGTATGTGTGCATGTATGAAGTCTATGATGTACATGTGTGTATGTGTGCATGTATGAAGTCTATGATGTGTGTGTGGAGATGTATGTAGGCTATGATGTGCATGTGTGTATATGTGCATGTATGAAGTCTATGATGTGTGTGTACATGTATGTAGGCTATGATGTGCATGTGTGTATCATGCATGTATGTAGGCTATGATGTGCATGTGTGTATGTGTGCATGTATGAAATCTATGATGTACATGTGGGGCTCTGTGGACAACTTTTGGGAATTAATTTTCTCTTTCCAATGTGTTCCAGGGATGGAACTCAAGTCACCAAGCTTGTGAGCAAACATCTTTACCTGCTGAGCCATCTCCTCTGTACTTCCAGCCCACTCTTGTTCACTTATTACTTAAAAATAATGAGAAAACCTTCTAAAACTTATGATCCATTTCTTTGAATTTTCAGGCGACATTCTTAGTAGAAGACAGACTTTGTGTTTCATAGTGTTGTGGGCCAGAGGGATTAGTGCTGATGCCAGAATACTATTCCAGGTGAACTATCAGCTGCCGTGTGTCAGTCAGAAATGGAGAGTAGTGTCAGAGAAGTCACATTGTATTTTTGGTAGGATCCCCAGTGAAAGAGTTATGATAAATAACAGCTAAACTGTCACTGTACCGGAGCTTTTTTGTTTTCTTCCCTTGGCCAGAGGGCTGAGGGCTCACAGTTGCAAGCTACCAACGAATCTCAGGCTTTCCAGAGTACAAAGGGATCGGCAGACACCTGCTATTCTCATAGTGCTTTAAGCTGTCTGGTTTACAAATCATCCTCAGATATTGCCTCAGATCCTTAGCACACCTGTGCAGTGGAATTAATGTCTCCATTTTATAGATGCGAAAACAGGCCATCGAACAATCAGTGTAATACTGGCAAAAGTCCGTTTGTTTATGCCTCGGCTATTCATAACATTCTTTTTCTCAGTATTGTATGATAGAGGAACATCAATCAAAATGCAGTCTTCTTTTCCCGGGACAACTCCTACCTTGGCACAGACCCTTTAAATCAGCATCACCAGGCACTCCAACCCACGATACTAGGCCAACGTTTATTGTGCAACAAGGCCTGAGTGTAGCTTGGAATGCCTTGGCTTTCCTAAAAGAAGTTATGTGTTCATTGGGGAGAGCCAGTCAGGAAGATCTTGCTCTGTATCTCAAGCTGGCCACAAACTGGAGCGCCTCCAGCCTTGGCCTATGGAATACTAGGGTTACAGGTATTTACCTTAGCCCAGGGAATACTAGGGTTACAGGTGTTGAGTACTATGAGGATCGTCTATACGCAAACCCTCACAGAGGGTGTGAGGAATGTGAAAAGGGGATCTATAGCTACTCAGCATGGGAAAACTAACCACTTAAGAGCTTTCTGATGGGGCAAGTGATCCCACACCTGTAATATAACCCAGCACTCAAGAGGCTGAGGCAGGAGGCTACAAGAGCCAGCCTGAGCTGAGACCCATCTTAAAACAGGTAATGTTGCTGAGGTAGCTCAGGACAGCCAGGCCTGACTATGAGTTCAATCTCAACTCATTTGATAGACCTACACATATATATCTCATAGCATTCATGCCCTCATATGATAGATAAATGGATGGATGGATAGTTTTGTAAATAAATGTATTAAGAATTTAAAAACAAGCCAACAAACATGAAAAACAAATCCCCATTAATGCAAAAAACAAAAACAAAAACAAAAACGGGGCTTTGGGGCAAGGGCGTGCTTTTTTGACATAAAACTAGTTAGCTGACCAGCAACCCCAAGCTGTTAGACACGACCTCCTCCTTTTGATGGGGGAAAAACTGCAGATTGTGGAAACCATGTTCTTCTACCAGCAAAGGAAGTCCTCTTGTGCTGAAGGCCTCTCCTGGTCAAAGCACAGGCTGTACACAGAGCCTGTTTGGAGGCAGGGCCAGAGGATGTGGGGGAGTCGGGTTTGTTCAGCTCAGTTTTGGCACAGCCACGACAGACCTGCCAGTGTGGTCCGGGTGAGAAAGCCAGCTTCCAGCTCTTTTCCTAGCTGGGTCTCAGACTCGAGCCAGCTGCAAACACGGAGGGTCTTCTTGGCCCCAGGGCCTGTAGGCTCTAAAGCCACCAAACGTCCTCTCACCACGAGGGAGGGACGCAAGCAAGCATCTGTCGCTTGCATTGGCTGCATCGGAGAGTTGTACCCAGAAGGGCGTTCATGTGCTTGAGGTCACACATATAGAGGGGTGTCCCCGGGGACAGAGGCAGGAAAGGAGAACCTGTCCCAAGGTGGACAGGTGACGCGGGCGAGCGAGACGCTCGGAGTGGCTGAACCTCTGTCCCCCCACCCTGGTTCTTCCACAGCCCCTGACCCTGGTGTGCTACCCCGAGGCTAGTGCGGGGGGGGGGGACCCGGGGTCTTCGGCTCCCCGCAACCCGTCGCCCCGTTCCCGCCGCGCGCTCCGGCCTCCCGGGCCCGCTCGGCGTCGCTCTGCCGGCGCTGGGGGCGGGCACAGCCCCCTCCCTCGGTGTCCCCTCCCCGTCCCTCCCCCTCCCCCGTGGCGAGGCGGCGGCGGCGGCGGCGGCGGCAGCGGCGGCGGTCGAGGCTGAGGCGGCGGCGGCGGGCGGGGCTCGGCTCGGGCTCCGCGGGCGGGCGGGCGGACATGGCGGCCAACATGTACCGGGTCGGAGGTAGGAAGGCTCGGCCCTTCCCGGCCCGTCGGGGAGCGGGCGGTGGGAGCGGGGGTCCGGGCGGCGCACGCTTTACTGCCAGCAGCCCGGGAGCCCGGGGCTGAGGGCGCCGCGGGCGGGGCGCAGGGGGCTCCCCACCCCCACTCCCCTCCCCCAGCGCTCCTGCCCGGCGTCTCGGGGCCAGGCCTCTTCTGGGGACACGCATCGGACACCCCCTTTACGAACGCCCCAAAGGATCAGGGCCCCTGCAAGCCCCCTAGCCGAGTGGTCTTTCCCTCGCGTGGCTTTTGGGCACCCGGGGGGGGGGTCTCGAGCACCCCCACCCCCCACCCCAACCCCCCGGCTTCTGCTTCTGTGTTAGCGTGGGCTGGGGGGCGATGGTGGCCCAGGTAGGGGCACAGCTCGACAGGCCCTGTTTGCAGAGCCCGGGCCCTGCACCGTCGCTGCTTCACCCCCATTCCCTTCGGTTTCCCGTTCAGCCCCCCTGAGAGTGGGGCTGGTGTGTGGGGCCAGGGATCAAGCCGCAGCCCCAGGTAGGGAGTAGAGCTCAGCCTGGACGTTGGCTCTGCTGTCTGTCTTCCCCAGCCTTCTGCACAAGAGAGAGAAATAAGGTCAAACAAACTTTCCCTGCTCACGACGCCCTCCCTCCCTCCTTCCTGGTAAAATAATAATTCAGATAAGTGGCGTGTTTGTGAGTGAGACTCGCTCTTCCGTCTTTGCTCATTAGCCGAGAGCTCCTGATGGATGATGGTGGGGGAATGGCCTGGCTAAATGAGGCCACTTAGCAGCAGAGGGCTGGGAGAGAGCCGCCTAGGTAGACCGTGACTGTGCAGTCTAGTCTCTCAGGTAAACACATAGTGGGAAGTTTCCAGCGACTCTGTAGAGGAAAAATCCTGTACGTTTGGTTGAAAACTTGCCATGATTTCTTTGTAAGAAGGGTCTAAATGGAGTTGAATCAAATATAATAAAAGGGTAAAAAAAAAAAAAACAAAAACCAAACCAAAACAAAAAAACAAAATCCCAACACCCAGCCCCTATTCCTCACCATCCCAGGTAGAGCAAGAAAAAGTTTGTTACCTGACTTGCCCGTACACACTCTGCCCGCCGATTTTTTTTTTTTTTTTTTTAAGTTGATGTTTGAAATGAATTTGGGCTGGTAAGCCTTTCTTTTTCTCCTGATTTGTCTCAGGTCAACAATTTTATGTAAGAATTGTTGTTCAGGGCTGGTTGGATTGGAGGGGTGAGGCACTCATGGGAGGGTGCATTGGAGGGCTCTGATACATAGTGATGAAGGGGTCTGGCTATCATGTTGTGGTGGGGTTGTTTGGTAGTTTGAGGTGAGGTGCCTCCTTAGGCCTGGCTGCCCTAGAACTCACTCCTGGACCAGGCTGGCCTCACAGAGATCTGCCTGCCTCTGCCCCATAGGTGCTGGGATTTAAGACCTGTGCTTTTTGTTGTTGTTTTGAGGCAAAGTCTTGCTATGTAACTCGAGGCCAGCCTCTGCCTTTTGATCCTCCCTGTGTCCCACTCCCCCCAGCTACAGCAAGTCATGCTTTTTCTTTCTTTCTTTTCTTTCTTTCTTTTTTTTTTTTTTAAATTAAATAATTAATTCAAGGGTGGCCATGGTGGCACATGCCAGTAAATTTAGCCTGTAAGTGTTGGGCCAGGAAGCTAAGGAGCTGAAGGTCAGTCTCAACTACTTCGCCAGTTCTTGCCAGCCTGGACTGCTATTTCTAAGAGAAATAGAAATGTAAGCAGGATGTGGTTCGTGGTACATACCACTAATCTCCACTTGAGAGTGTGAGGCTGGGGGGTGTTGAGTTAGTTCTAGATGAGCTGGGGCTACTTAGTCAGGGGTGGGAATTGTAGGAAAGTAATACACTTGGAACAGCTTCCAGAGGTTGCCTTACAGTGGCTTGCCTACTTCCTAATGTGTAGGGAGCCCAAGAGATTGTGGCACACCTTTAATCCCAGTGCTCCCAGTCCTGGGCAGAGGCAGGCAGGTCTCTGCTGTGAGTTTGAGGCCAGTCTGGTTAACGAGGCAAGGTCTCTGAGACATCCTGAGCTATCTCATGTGACCCTGTCTAAAACAAAAAGAAAAATAAACAAAAAACAAAACAAAAAAAGAAAAACAAAAAACAAAAAAACTGCTCTGTGCTGTCACATGTGAGCTCTTGGTTGAAAAGGCCTGTACGTCTTTGTTTGCAGATTACGTTTACTTTGAGAATTCCTCCAGCAACCCGTACCTAATCCGAAGGATAGAGGAACTCAACAAGGTGAGCATTGTGGCATTATCTGTCGTACACTTCCCTTTAAGGGTTACTGGGTAAAGGGCCTGAGAGGTGATTTTTACTTTCAGTTCCAGGCTAATTACAGAGTTCTGCAGGCATCTGAATATTTGTTGACTTTTCATAAAGATTTCTGACCAATATCACTGAATAAAAGATGGCACGTCTCTTCAGATTGCATTGAGCCTCGAAGATCAGGCCAGTTGTGTCACTTGACTCCTGTTCATATTTAGGACTGTACTAGGGATTTTTGTTTGTTTGTTTGTTTGAGTTGGGCTTACAACGACTTCAAAAATCTCAATCCTCCTGCCTCAGTTTCCCAAGCACTGTGTTTCACATCCGCTAGTGAATTAGTATATTCCTCCTCGAGCTTTAGAAGGAAGAATAGCTAACTTGGGCGTGGTGGTCCATGCCTAGAGTCCGGCGCAGGGCAGCCCAGTGTCAGCCAGTCTCAGCCTCCACCCCTCCCCACAACACACAAATTTGTAAAATGAGTCGGCGGTGTGACACCAGCACTTGGGAGACTGACGCAAGCACATGATATCTATATGAGTCTGTCCTGCGTTGCATTACTGAGACTGTCTTAAAAAAAAAACAAAAAAACAAAAAAACAAAATGAGAGGCTGAGGAGATGACTTGCATGCACGAGGACTTGAGTTCAATTCCCAGAATCTGAAAGAAAAACCGGTTTAGTGGCTCAGGCTGATAATCCTGCCCTGGGGCTCCCGCACCAGCCAACCATGCTAACCTACTTGGAGAGTTCCAGGCTGAGAGACAACTCATCTCTCAAAAATGAAAGGAAAAGAAAATGGCCAGAGCACACGCCTTTAATTCTGGCACTAGGTAGGCAGAGGCAGGTGGGTTTCTGATTTCGAGGCCAGCCTGGTCTACAAGAGATCCAGGCCAGCCAGAGTTACACAGAGAAAGAAACCCTGTCTCAAAAAATCCAAACCAAACAGGCAAACAAATGAACCCAAAGTACTTGATGAATAGTAATGTTATGTATTAGCATAAACCTGAGACAGTTTAGAGACTCATTAGTTCCACAATTGTTTACTTAATGCCTTTTTTCTTTTAAAGATTTATTTATTTATTATATGTAAGTACACTGTAGCTGTCTTCAGACACCCCAAAGAGGGCATCAGATCTTGTTACGGATGGTTGTGAGCCACCATGTTGTTGCTGGGATTTGAACTCAGGACCTTCAGAAGAGCAGTCGGGTGCTCTTACCCGCTGAGCCATCTCACCAGCCCCCTACTTAATGCCTTTAACTATGTGCCAACCACTTATCCTAAAATACTTAAAAATGTATTATTGAATGAAACAAGAACTGTGGTATACACTGGTTTAGAAAAACAGGAAATGAAAATAAACACAATATAGTATGTATAAATTTATATGTATATGTGGTTTTTCTCCCATGTTCTTCCTCCAAAAGATTACTGTCATTTCATCTGAGCACAGATTAGGGGAAAGTAAAAAAGAGAAGTTTCTGATGTTTTGGTTCTGGTTTCTGGTTTTGAGACAGGGTTTCTGTTAGGAAATATAGTAAGCTCCCCGATCCACCCTCCCACGGAGGGTAGGTGGGAGAGCGGGTGGTACCTGGTGGGCTCATGCCAAGGTGCCCCATGGGAAATCACACCATGCAAAGAAACCTGGTATTAAGGGGAGGGGTCTAGAGAGGGGTAGAGGCAGGTGGACGGGAACCAGAGGCACTAGGGCAGAAAAGGACAGAGATGGGGAGAGAGGGACTGGCCCGAACACATGGGAACTCAGGGAGAGAGAACTGAGGTGACTAGCAGTTCTTTCATACCAGGCCTGCACCTGGGGGTCGGTCATCGAGGCAGGTGGCAGGTGTAACCTAAGCTTGCTAGGTAGGTCCTTGGGAGGAGCCTGGCAGAATTGCCTGTAAGCCAGCAGTTTCCTGTTGCCCAGGCTGGTCATGAACTCCTGGTGCTCCAGCCTGGGCATCTTCAATGCAGGGATCAGAGTCCTGAATCATGTACAGCAAGAGAAGCGTCCAAGACGTACATACGTACGCTACTGAGCTACTTTCATCAAGAAGCTCTAGCTTTAGCCGGATGTGGTGGCGCANGCCTTTAATCCCAGCACTCGGGAGGCAG
>NC_034607.1:49377345-49381171 GCF_900095145.1 Mus pahari
AGAGAGAGAGAGAGAGAGAGAGAGAGAGAGAGAGAGAGAGAGAGAGAGAGAGAGAGCGCGAGCTAGCTCAAGGCCAGCCCAAAGAACTTGAGACCTTGTCTCCAAAAACAAAAATGCCACCTGCTTGCTTTTTCCATTTCATTTATCACCTTCAAATATTTAACTCAAGGCTGTGTGGCCCCGTGGTACAGCTTTTACTTACTATTTCTAGAGCTATGTGCCCTAGCACTGTGCACAGGAGGAAAAAAATATAAAAGGAGGAGAGCGGGCCGGCAAGGTGGTCGGTTCACTCAGTAAAATGGCTCGCCACTGAGCCTGAGCACCTGAGCACCTGAGCCGGTGTCTGTCCCCAGAACCCACGTGTTAGAACCAATCCCAGGATCTCCGGACTCTTCGTGTACATACACACACACACACACACACACACACACACACACCCCACAAAAACAAAGGTTGAGCCTACATAGTTTATTTTATTTTTTTGAGACTGGTTCTCACTATGTAGTCTTGACTGACCTGGAACACCTGATGTAGACCAGGCTGAACTCAAAAAGCACAGAAATCTTGCCTCTGCTTCCCAAATGCTAGTATTAAAGGTGTTACCACACCTGACATTGAGACACATCTTGTAGTTTACCACATTGCTCTAGAACTTTCTTGGTGGTTCATGACCTCTAGGTCTTTTTCTTTTTCTTTTGGTTTTTTGAGACAGGGTTTCTCTGTATAGCCCCGGCTATCCTGGAACTCACTTTGTAGACCAGGCTGGCCTCAAACTCAGAAATCTGCCTGCCTCTGCCTCCCGAGTGCTGGGATCAAAGGTGTGAGCCTCCGTGCCCAGCTTGTCTTTTTCTTTTTTAAAGCTGGGTCACTCACAGTTCAGGCTGGCCTTGAACTCACTTTGAGATAGAAGTGGGTTTAAACTCTGATTTCCTAAATGCCGGAATACAGCAGGGCTCCCACATGCCTGACTGTGTTGTTGTGTTGAGAGGTAACTTTAGCTTCTTATTGCCCTCTTCCCACCTACCAGCACACTAATCAGTACTAACTACTGAGCCCAGGTTCTTGCATGTATATAGCCTGATGGCCTGGAGCTTGCAATACAATACAAAAGACCGATCTGGCCTCAGACCTGGGGCAATCCTTCCAGCCTCTGCCCATTGAGTGTGGGGATTATATCTTCGGTGTAATACTGAGTTACCACACCTGCATATACAAGCTTTTGTAAATAATTCCCAAAGATTCCCTTGAGCCATTTCATGGAGTCTTAATCAGGATCCTCTGGCCACTTGGGAACTCTCAGTAGTAGACCTGGAAGTTAGGAAGCTTTCCCATCGATTTCCCCACTTCCCATTTGGAGTATTGGAAACGGAGCCCAGGACCTTAGACAGACGAGGGCAGTGCAATGATACTGAGCCGTGATTACAGCCCTTGTTTTTTTGTTTTTGTTTTGAGACAAGGGCTCACTGTGAAGCCTGGGCTTGTCTTCAACTCTTGATGTTCTGCCTCTCTGATCTCCTAGGAGTGGTGACTCCCGAGCTCAGAGTTATTCACTCTTAGCATTCAGAACACATGCACCCCCAACCCCCTCCACTCACTGGGGTAGACCCTCACTTCAGAAGCTGGAACAGACCCACCACGGCTCAATGGGGCATTATTTAGAATAGCAGAGCTTCAGAGAAATGGTTTGTGTGTTCTTTATGGAAGGGAAGAACCATGCTGTACTGTAGGCCTGGAAGAACAAAGGCACTGTAGTCCTGAGGGACAAACAATTCTGCACTATGGAGCAATCCAATAGTCAGGAGTGCGTGTGCCCAGGACGAGGTTTCTCTTGCTGGGGACTGAACCCCAGGCTCTGCATAAGCTAAGAGTGCACCTTGTCCACAGCCACATCCTTTAGTTCCAAGCATATTATTATTATTATTATTATTATTATTATTATTATTATATTTTTGCCTGGTGTATATCATTGTGAGGGTATTAAATCCCCTGGAACTGGAGTTGCAGACAGTTATGAGCTGCCATGTGTGTGCCGGGAATTGAACCAGAGTCTTTTTCGAAGTGAGCAGCCAGTACTCTTAACCACTGAGCCATCTCTTCAACCCCAAAGAGCCCTCCCCCCAGACCCCCCAGGGTTTGTGTAGCCTTGGCTGTTGTGGAGCTCGGTCTGTAGACCAGGCTGGCCTTGAACTCAGAGATCCACCTGCCTCTGCCTTGAGAGTGCTGGGATTAAAGGTGAACATCATCATGCCCTTCACCTCCTCTCTAGCACTAGGTAAACTGAGACAGGAGGATTACCAATTCTAAGCCAGCCTGTGTCACATTGTGAGATCTTGACTTAAAACAAAACAAAAAGTTTAAAAAACAAAGTAAAAGAAGAAATGTTCTGAGCAACGTCTTTCCCCTGCAGCAGGTTTATCTGAGAATTTAATCATCTTTGTAGAGCCTTGCTGTTAGAGAACATACTAATGAGACAGAAATGAGAAAACCATCAAGTGGAGCTCTAGATTTTATTTACATGGAAATATCGGCCTGTTCATTTAGCAGGTTGCTGGCTCGTTGCTGCTGGAGGATGAGTTTGATCACAACATTATGAAATAGATTGGCATTTGGGTAGGAATTTAATATAATTTCAATTTGAAGGGGCATTATCTCTACAGTGCCATTTACCCCTAAAATATTGCTGCTGATTTTAGTAAAACTGACAAATTTATTATGGCATATGTTCTTTATATTTGAATATATATCTCTAAGTCCAGATCCATTCAGAAACGTGTGCCACGTTTGTTAGAAATTGGACATTACAGTAGCATTTTATTGCAATCTTATGTGTTTTTTTATGAAGAACTTACTAGTGAATGGTTGACCCACTTGAAAGCTGCAGAATTTATAGAGATTAGAATGGGAGCCTGGGCCTCAGCTGCAGTAAATTAAGCCAAGCAGCGTGCTGATTGCATTCTAGACTAGTCAGAAGATGTAGAGCTTCAGGGTTGGGAACTTACAGTTTTGGGTATTTCCCTATGTGAAGGTGAACTAAGTATATCGGCTGAATGGAGGGTGTTTTTCAAGGCCTGTCCTGCATGCCAGTTACAGTGCTGGTTACAGCCCCTGGAGCTGGAGCTTGGTGATGTTGTACTTAATCTGTGTTGTCTGCAGATGGCTTTGAGAGGGTAGCTTTCAATATCGTGAATGAATTATTGGTAGCTTTAATATTGGAGGGATTAATATATCTGTACATGCTTAGGAAAGTGCAGAGAAGAGGGTAATGAGTTCGAGGCCAGCCTGGGTTACATGAACTAACTCATCCACACACACAGATTAGGGGGAGCTCTTCTCCCTTTCCTCCTTCTTCTCCCTTTCCTCCTGTCCACGTTTCACTGTTTTTTGTTTTTATTTTTTTTTGAGACAGTGTCTTGTTCTGTAGTCCTGGCTAGTGTGGGATTCTGTGTACATCAGGTTGGCCTCTAACTTTGAGCATTCCTTCAACCATAGCATGTGCCGCCACACCCAACCTTTAAGCACATTTATCATTTGAGACTTCAGGTCCCATATGACTTTTATTATTCTTATTTCTTAGACCGCAAGCGGCAATGTGGAAGCAAAAGTTGTCTGCTTTTACAGAAGACGTGACATCTCCAACACGCTTATCATGCTCGCCGACAAGCATGCTAGTAAGTAAGGTGGTTTTCTTGTGGATCACAAGAAAAATGCTTTTCATGACGTAAGGGATATGTTTTCTGTTACGTGAAGTAAGTCTGCCTGTCTTTTTTCTTTCTTTTAAAGATTTATTTTATTTATATGAGTACACTGTAGCTGTGTTCAGACACAC
>NC_034607.1:49381446-49389902 GCF_900095145.1 Mus pahari
TGTGTGTGTGTATATGAGAGAGAAAGAGAAAGAGAGAGAGAGAGAGAGTGTGTGTGCGTGTGTGTGTGTGAGTGAGTCTGTGTACCACATGCAAGCCCAGTGCCGTCAGAGGCAGAAAGGCAGAAGAGGGTCTCAGATCCTCTGGAACTAGAGTTACAGGCAGTTGTGAGCTGCCATGTGGGTGCTGGAAACTGAACCCAGGTCCTCTGGAAGAGCAACCAGTGCTCCCAGCCTTGGAGCCAACTCTCTAGCCTTTTTCTTTTTAAAACTAATTGCGTGTGTGTGTGTGTGTGTGTGTGTGTGTGTGTGTGTGAGTCTATGTGTGTGTGTCTGTGTGTGTGTCTATGTGTGTGTCTGTGTGTGTGTGTGTGTGTGTCTGTGAGTCTATGTGTGTGTGTCTGTGTGTGTGTGTGTTTCTGTGTCTGTGAGTCTGTGATCATGCCTAAGTGGCGCACCTTTCAAGCGTCCTCTGTCCTTCCACCTTGTAATTCTTTAGATCTTCAGGCTTGGTAGCAAACACCTTTATCCCTTGAGCCGTCTGGAGGAACTTCCTTTCTTCCTTGTTTAATTTTCCTGTGGTTTACGTTTTGGGGTAGTATTTGTCTTTCTTTCTTTCTTTTCCCTGCGTTTATACAGAGAGATAATTTATATATCCTAATATGGTTTACATATTAATACTATTTGTGTGTGCGTGTTTTAGGGAGTGAATCCAAGACCTCGAGTGGGCTAGGGAGGTGCTTTACCTCTGAGCTACAGTCCTGAGTCACACTGTTTAGATGATATCATGCATAATTTTATTAAATAATTACCATATTGAAATAAAAAGGATTTGAAAGCTGGCATTAGCAAACCACCAGTAGTAGTTTTGTTATTGTTTATTTTCAATAGTTTGTGGGGTGGAGATTTGAGGGAATTTACGTTTCATTGTGAGGTGTTCCACTTGGGGATACTTTTCTCTGTTTAAAACAACTGGGCAACATGTTAAGTTTTTGTTTATTATTGAGCATCAACTTTGTGTATACTTCTGATTTTCTCGCCTCAACCCTCGTAAGTGTTCCAAATACAGGTCTGTGTTACCAAATCCGGCTAATATTGCAATTTTATTCCTATTATTATATATTTAGAGTATTAGGTATATAAGAAACAAAAATTTTGCTAGAAAAGTTGCTAAGTTTTATTTAGATATGGAGAATTCCTATAGCTAGTACACTTGGTGGTTTCTGGTTTTTTTTTTTTTTTTTTTGGTATTTATTTATTTATTATATGTAAGTAAAAGGGGTGTACAGAACCTCAAGCATATTTTGTTGACCCATTTAATGTTAGTGAAGTTTTTTTTTTTTTTTTTTGGTAGCTTAAAATGTGTGTGTGCATGTGTATGTGTGTGTGTGTGTGTGTGTGTGTGCATGTGCACACACATGCACATATGTGGACCAAAGGCTGACAATGGGATGTTGTCATAGTTACTTTCCTGTTGCTGCAGTAAAACACCATGACCAAGGTAACTTATAGAAGAAAACGTTTAATTAGTCTTTAGCATTCAGAAGGTTAGAGTCCGTGCTTTGAGAAGTAGCAGGAAGTCGGCAGTAGACATGGCAGGGCCTTGACAGAGAATGCAACTCGTATCTCCATTCACAGACATGGAGCAGAGAACATATTGGGGATGGCCTGAGTCTTTTGAAACCTTAAGGCCAGCACCCAATGACACACTTCTGCCCCCAAGGCCAAACCTCCTAACCCTTCCAAAACAGCTCCACCAAACCAGGGACCAGGAATCCAAACATATGAACCTGTGGGGCCATTCTCGTTCAAGCTTTCCTAGCTGTCTTCCTAATTGATTTTTTTCTTTTTGGAGACTAGTTTTCGTGTCTCCCAGGCTGGTTTTGAACTTACTACGTAAGTGAGTCTGACCTTGTCATCCTGATCTTCCTGCCCCACCTCCCAGGCGCTGGAATCACCAGTGTGCTCCACCGCACCTGGGGGTTGGCCTTTTTTCCGTCTCTTTGAGACAAGGTTTCACACTGTACTGCAGGCTCGTAGCCCAGGCTGGCTTCAAACTCCTTGGCCGTCGTCTTGTCTCAGCTTTCCAGTCCTGAGACTACCGGTGCGAGCCTCTGAGCCTGGTCTGAGTTCTCTATAGAGTCACGGTACTTAATCTCTCTCTCCGCCGCTCACTTGGCCAGGCTATCCTTCCATTATGCAGCCTGCTCCATTATGCATTCTGCTTGTTTCCTCTGCTGTGATAAAGCTTTTTAATTTTATGCAGTCCCATTAGTCAATTCTTTAAAAAGATTTTCTTCCCCCCTTGGGAAGGGTCTCCCTATGTAGCTCTAGCTGGCTTAGAACTCCCTATGTAGACCATGCTCATGCCCACAGACATCAGTCTGTCTCTACTTCTGGAGGGTTGCCTAGTTGCTTTGGTTTGTTTTTGTCTTTCATCTTTTGTTTTTCAAGGCAGGGTTTCTCTGTAACTCTTGCCTTCCTGGAACTAGCCCTGAAGACCAGGCTAGCCTCAAACTCACAGATATCCTCCTGCTTCTCCTGTGATGGAAGGTGTGTGCCACCGCTGCCCGGATAGGATATTTGTTTTATGTGTCTTAGGGTTTTATTGCTGTGAAGAGACACCATGACCAAGACAACTCTTATAAGGGACAACATTTCATTGGGGCTGACTTAACAGTTTCAGGGTTTTAGTCCGTTATCACCACGCTAGGAAGCATGGCAGTGTGCAGACGCGATGCTGGAGAAGGAACCGAGCGTTCTACATCTGGATCCGCGAGCAGCAGAAGGAGACTGTGTGCCACGCTGCAAAGTCCGCCCCCACAGTGACACACTTCCTCCAACAAGGCCTACTAAGAGTGCCACTCTTTATGGGCCAAGCATTAGAACATGGGGGGTGGAGAGGCATTCCTTTTCAAACCACCACAGTGTGTACGAGTGCTTTGCTGCATGTATGTATGTGGACGATACATGTTCCTGGTACCTGTCGAGTTGGGAAAAGAGTGTCAGTTTCCCTGTAAGTAGAGATATGGATGGTTGTGAGCTACCATGTGGGTGCTTGGAGTCCAGTCCTCTGCAAGGGCAACAGGTGCAGTCACCCACTGTGCCAGCTCCTTTCCATCAGTCATCCTCAGGGTTATTTCTTGAGCGATTGCAGGACTTTCCTGCAATCCCTTGCTTAGATCTCTCAGAGTGTATTTATTCTCTGTATTTCCCTTTCAGGTTGCACATTAAGGTCTTTGGTCTAGTTTGAATTGATTTTGTGCAGGGTGAGAGAGGCCTCCGGTTTTATTCTGTATCCAGTTTTCCCAGCACCCTTTGCAGAAGAGTGTCCTTTCATCTTTGCTAAAACTTAGGTGGTTGTTTGTGTGTGTGTGTGTGTGTGTGTGTGTGTGTGTGTGTGTGAGGGTTTGCCTCCATGTATGTCAGTGTGCCACATGCATGCCTGGAGCCCACAGGGCCAGAAGCAGGCATCGGATGCCCTGGTCTGCAGCCACAGACAGCTGTGAGCTAACTGCCTGTGGGTGCTGGGAATACCAGGTCCTCTGAAGGAGCAGCCTGTGCTCTAACCACTGGGCAGTCCCATCAGCCGTGGGCTCTCTATCTATCCTGTTGTGTTTTGCCCCAGCGCTTGCTGGTTTGTTACTATGCCTCCAGCATTCTTTGAGGTATGCAGATATTTTGGAGCTCCAGCTCTGCTCTTCTTAGGGTCCCTCTGGTGACTCGGGATCTGGGATTGTTCTTGTTTCTGTGAGGGGTGTCATGGGGCTTGGGTAGATGGGTAGATCAGTGTAGGTCATACAGCGCAGGCTGCCCTTCTGTCTTTGGACACCTTCTTTACTCTCTATCTTACGGTTAGTTGTTTCAGTGACTGGGTCTCCTGTCTGAGCTGGCCTCAGACTTGCAGTGGAGCCAAGGATGGTCGGGCTTCTGAGCATTCTGCCCCACCCCGAGAGTTCTGGCATCACAGGTGTGAAAGGCTGCTCCTGGTTTTTGTGGCGCTCAGGATGGTGCTCTGGGCCCTGGGAGTCCTGGGGCAACCCTCCTCCTCCTGAGCGAAGTCTGTCCCCAATTCTCCCCAGTTTCTTCCCTCACTGTTTTCATTGTGTGTCTTGGTTAGGTTTATTAGTAGGCAATTTAATCATTTAATACTTTGTTTTGAGACAGAGTCTCAGAATAGCTGGGGCTAGCCTTGGACTCGCTGTACAATGGAGGATGGTCTTCAGGTGTAGACCCCACTGTTTGCAAAGAGGGATGGCCTGGCATTTTGTCCTACCAGTGCCCCCTTTTTTTCACTCTTGAGTAACTTCTGCTCGAGAAGGCAAGCACTGTACTGAGAAAGCATGGGGGAGTTTGCTGCAGGTGTGGCCGGGTGTCTGTCCTTCCTCACCTCTGTCATGCTATGACAGTGGCCTTCTCTTTCAAATTCCTTCAGGCTTTTTGTTTGCTTGGTACCCCCATCCCCATCCCCATCCCCACCCCCCACCCCTCTTCCCCCATCCCCCACCCCAGAGACAGGGTTTCTCTGTGTAGCCTGGCTCTCCTGGAACTCACTCTGTAGACCAGACTGGTCTCAAACTCAGAAATCTGCCTGCCTGAGCCTCCTGAGTGCTGGGATTAAAGGGGTGGGCCAGCGTTGCCTGGCTTTTTCAGGCTTTTTCTAGTGAAATAACGTGGGACTCTGTGAGGCATTTTCCATGTATGCTGAGATGGTTGTTGAACTTTTGTCGTTGATTTGATTTATGTGCTGTGTTTTATTTATTGATTTCTACGTGGTGAGAGGGGAATTCTTGAAACGAAGCCGACTGGATCTTGGTGTGTGATCTCTTTAATATTTTGCTGAATTTGGTTTGAAGGCATTTTAATTCATTAGTGTGCACGGGTGGGGATCAAGCAGCTGGCCTTACACGCTCTCTGCTTTCCCAGTCATTGGCAGGTATTTTATTGAGAACGTCTACATTCATCCAGGGAACGGGGATAGCTTCTTTTTTCTTTGTTGGTGTGTATCACTTGGTTTTGGTGTCGGTTATCTTGCTCTGTATAATGGGTTCCTTCCCTCACCACTTCCAGGAATAGTTGGGGACAGAAATTCTTTCTCTTCCTCCCCGTCATTCCTCTTAATTCTTTGTTGCCTTTTTGTGGGGGTGAGGGTGGTACAGGGTCGCGGGTGCCACTTTTTGCCTGTCTTTTTCTCACCTCTAACTCACTACGGAGCTGAGGATGACCACTAACCTCTGACCCACCCACGTGTCCTTCCAGTGATGACGTCACAGGCTTGTGTGACCTCGCCTGTTTAAGGTGAGGATGAAGCCCAGGCTCTCTCTGGGTGAGTGCTTCACCATCGCCAGCCCCCTTTGGCTGAAGATTGAGCTTACCTGCTACTGTTCTGCCATCGAGCTGTCTCCCCGGCCCCTAACTGTCCTCCCGTCCCTCAGACCGTCACTAGATCCCAGAGCTGACTCTCTTTCCCAGTCTGCTGGAAGCCTTGGCACAGTGGCTCTGGCTGGTTCCGGGCTGTCGTTCCTTGAGAGGATGCGGCTACTCCAGTCTCTGTGTTTGTCACGGCCGTGGCACTCTGCAATGCGTTCTTCACTCCTCGGCCTCCTGTAGGAGAAGCCGCCGTCAGATGGTCCTTAGGCTGACTCGAGCGAGGCTTGAGAGACCTGTGGGTTCCTCTTGCTGGTAGCAGGGCTTCCAGGCTTGGCTCGTGGTTGTCGCTTCTGGTTCCCTCCCTCTGAGGAGCTGGAGCCGGAGTTGCTGATTTTCCCTGTTCATCTCTGTCACTTTATTTCTCTGTGCCTTTCAGCTGCCTCGTCATCTATTGATTGATTGATTCTGAGACAGGCTTTCACTGTGTACAGTTTATAGAGCTCAGCCTGCTCTCTGCCTCCCAGATGCTGGGGTTACAGGCCCGTACCGACACACTGGACGGACGCCAGAGCTACATTTAAGACTATTTCCCTGGCTGGAGAGATGGCTCAGAGAGTAAGAGCACTGGCTGCTCTTGCAGAGGACCTGGGTTATAGTCCCAGGACCTACAGGGCTGTGCGCAACTATTTGTAACTTTAGTCCAGGGGATCCGATGCCCACTGGTGGCTCCTTGGGCACCAGATACACGTGGGGTACAGACATACATGTAAGCAGAACACTCATGCACAGAGGATAAATACATTAAGAAAAACACATGCACCTACTCATATATACACCTACACTCGTGCACAGATTCAATACATTAACAAAAGCATAGGGAGGTTCCTGTGTCCTATGTATGCCCCTGTTTGCTCCCCACCGAGCCCCAGGTCGACATCACCCTTGTTTCCGTTGTGTCTCACTCTGCTGAACTATGTCCTTATCTAATTTTTTTCCCACAAAATGTGTTGATGCTACATGTTCTAAATCTTTTCATTCCTTAAAATGTCTTTATCACTGGGCGTGGTGGCACACGCCTTTAATCCCAGCACTTGGGAGGCAGAGGCAGGNNGATTTCTGAGTTCGAGGCCAGCCTGGTCTACAGAGTGAGTTCCAGGACAGCCAGGGCTATACAGAGAAACCCTGTCTCAAAAAAACAAACAAACAAACAAAATGTCTTTATCATCATATATATTGTTAGTTTGGGTCTTTATAGGATTTTGGGTTCGAAATATTTTTCTTTTAGAACTTTGAAGAATTTTGCTTGTTCTGGGGTATTCATTAAGTATCCGCCTTATTTATTTATACCCAGAGCCTCTTTCTTTGTAACCCTGGCTGTCCTGGAACTCTGTGTAGTCCAGGTTAGCCTCACAGAGATCTGCCTACCTCTGCCTCTCCAGTGCTGGGATTAAAAGGGTGGGTTACCACAGCTGGTTCAATAGATTATTATTCTTTAGCAGGTAATGTGGTTTTTTTTCTCTTCTAGTGGTTTGTCCTTTAGCATAGGCATTCTGAAAATTTACCAGAATGTGTGTGTGAGAGAGATTTATGTCAGTAAGCTGCTGTGTATCTTTGGTGACATTTCTGTTCATATCTGGAGGATTTCTTCCAAGATGCTTATTTGGTGAGATCTATTCTGTGATGTGAAGTCCTTTTGTTAAATTTTGTTGTTGTTGCTGCTGTTATTTATTGTTTGTCTAGAGACAGAGTCTCACTGTAAAGCCCAGACTGACTGCCAATTCATGTAGCCCAAGCTGGCCTCTAACTCAACAACAGTCCTCCTGCCTCAACCACTGAGAACAGGGAAGATGTGTGTACGTACACTTGGCTTCTTACAGTCGATGAAAGCTTGTCCTAGTGAGCCTCGTTTCTCCTTTCAGATCAAGTAAGTGTAAGGCCATGTCGGGTGTCATGGTACCGCTGTACTCTAGGCTCTTAGGGTGTGGAGGCAGGGGGATTAGGAGTTCAACCCGGTCTGGGGTACGTAAGACACTGTCTCAAAAAATAAAAATCACCCGAGACAGAGTGCTAGTCATGCCCTTGGTGACAACTTTCAGGTCTTTCTGGACTGCTTTCTGCTGCTTGATTGGAGCTGGCATAAAATCCATTTTCTCTCAGAGCATTAAAGCAATAAACTTGTGTCTCTGGGGTTATTTTTCCTCTTGCTGTTTTATGATGTTTTTATTTTTGTGAATGACATTTTATAATTAGCAGTTATAGTGAGTTTGTGTCTCATTAGCCATATTATTATCAACTGTAAATATTACAAAGTTTTAGTATTTGACAAGTTAATTATGCTTTATGGTATACATTTTCTTATCGATCTGTTCTTTCGGATATTAACGGTTTCTGTTTTTTTTTAAACAGCAAGTACACTGTTCCTACTTTAAAATTTATGTCACGTTGCTTATTGATCACCAAATGAGGCATTATAGTAATTGGGTAATTCCTAAGTTTTTTTTCAAGGCTTTGTGCTGGTTTTACTTTTATAATTATGTGACATGATTTATGGGTTGGAAAGATGTGTCCTCCTGGTGCTTTGTATTTTCATGAGTAGCTGAATGAAAGCCGTTTTTATAATTACTGGAGCTAGTCAAGTTTTCCACAGATGATCATTCTGTTTGGTTCTGTTTTATGAGATGAGGTCGCAGGATGTAGTCTAGAATTCACTGTGTGGACCAGGTTAGCCTCCCATTTGGAGCAGTCCTCCTGCCTCCGTCTCCCCAGTGCTGGGAACGCCTGAGCACAGCGCCTGGTTCTCTCTGTCAGAAGGAATTCTGAGGTCTGGGGTACAGGTGAGCTGGAGAGTGCTTGTGAGCGTGCCTGAAGCCTTGGCTCCCACCCCCAGCACCTCATAAACCAGGACTGAGTAACATCCATGCTGGTCAGTCATCCCAGCACCAGGGGAGGCCAGAGGGTCAGAAGTTCAAGGTCACCCTCAGCTACATAGCAAGTTTGAAGTCAGTCTGGGCTACTTGAGACCGTGTCTCCGCATACAAACAAAAAAGAAAACCACAAAGAAAAAAAATTTTTTTTTTTTTTTTTTTTTT
>NC_034607.1:49390036-49391468 GCF_900095145.1 Mus pahari
CAAGACAACTCTTTTTTTTATTCTTTTCTTTCTTTCTTTCTTTCTTTCTTTCTTTCTTTCTTTCTTTCTTTCTTTCTTTCTTTCTTTCTTTTTTTGGTTTTTCGAGACAGGGTTTCTCTGTGTAGCTCTGGCTGTCCTGGAACTCACTTTGTAGACCAGGCCGGCCTCGAACTCAGAAATCTTCCTGCCTCTGCCTCCCAAGTGCTGGGATTAAAGGTGTGCGCCACCACTGCCCAGCTCCAAGACAACTCTTAAGCAAGCAAGCATCTAATTGGGGCTGGCTTACAGGGTCAGAGGGTCAGTTCATTATCATCATGGCAGAGGCTATGGCAGCAGGCAGACATGGCTCTGAGAGCTCAGCCTGATCCATACACACACACACACACACACACACACACACACACACACACACACACACACACACTATTACAGCTATACAGCTATTACTTCCGATTAGTGAAGCTGTTCCCAGGCCCACAGGATCAGGGTCCCTCTGGCATAACCACTCCTATTGAACAGTGAATACAATTCTCTTCTATGAGATCTGCCTCCCATGCTAGGGTTTTATGAGAAGTGTGTAGCAGAGAGAACCCCAGGCAGTGGTTGGTGAGAGGAGAATTAGAGTCCATTTTCCACACTGTATGATGGAAACCATCTTGATGAAAGAGTCTCCATACTCTCTAAGTGAATCCTGGCTTAATTACACCCTGGGATACTGTGCAGACATTAAGAAGAACGAGAGTACGAGGCATAAAGGGGCCTGGTTTCTCAAAGGACCCATGTGTGATTCCCTGCATCCATGTGCATCGGGCAGCTAAAAACTATCTGTTACTCCAGGGATTTGATGCTTTTGGCCTCTGCAGATGTGTACCCATACACACACCCAGACAGACAGACAGACATACAGTTTAAAAAATTTTAAGGTAAACTACTGAACAAGTTTATAGAGTAACCCCAGTTATACATATGTTTAATATTTATATAATATACAATTCTATCCTTGCATATGCTTGCATGTATGTGACATACCTTCTTCAACAAGGTCATACCTCCTAAGCCTTCCAAACAATTCCACTTACTGCTGACTATGCATTCAATTATATGAGACTATTGGGGCCATTCTTACCAAACCATCACAATAGTTTTTTCAGTAAATTCTTTAATCTTGGGCCAGGCAGTGGTGGCGCATGCCTTTAATCCCAGCGCTTGGGAGGCAGAGGCAGGCGGATTTCTGAGTTCGAGGCCAACCTGGTCTACAGAGTGAGTTCCAGGACCGCCAGGGCTATATAGAGAAACCCTGTCTTGAAAAACCCAAAACAAAACAAAACAAAACAAAAACCAACCAACCAACCAAACAAACAAACAAAACATAATCTTGCTTTGTTCAGGCTGGCTTTGAACTCAGTTTTGCAATCCTGTCTTTGTCGAATAC
>NC_034607.1:49391784-49394613 GCF_900095145.1 Mus pahari
AAGCTACATCCCCAGCCCACACCAATTCTAAGTTTTTTTTTTTTTTTTTTTTTTTTTACATGGGTTCTGGGGATTCAAACAAGTGCTTTTACCCACTGGGCCAGCTCTCTCGCCCCTTAGCTAATTTCCTTATCTTTTCAAGGCTTTGTTAGAGCTTTCTCTTCTCTTGCCCCGTGCTGGGATGAAATCAAGTTCCCCTCGGAGAGTGGTAAACAGTAGTCTTGTATCAGCCAGACTCCATGAGAGAAATGAAGCAGTCTGGGTGGATTCCTCACCAGGAACCAATGCTGACAGAACAGAGCCTACTTAGGGGCTTGGGGAACTTGAGTGACCCAGGGAACAGACCTTGTGTGTCCCCAGTCCCTCTGAATTCTCTGGAGCTGCGCTGACAGCATGTTGTTCAGATGACTTAGCCATGCAGGTGGGAGATGGTTTTCTGAAGTTCGGAGCACAGTTTTGGATGTCCTGTCAAGAAGATTACAATACCTATGCCTTTTTTCAGTTAGTTAGGAACAGCCCAGAATAGCTCTCTTAATTTGGGTTGCCAGAAATGACAGTTTAGAGCCCTAGAATGTGTCCCCATCATCCTGTGTAGAGGTCAGGGGACAAACCTGTAAGAGCCCATTCTCTTCCATTCTGTGGGTCCTGGGGATCCAGCTCAGGTCATTAGGGTTGTTTGAGGGGCCTTTACCCACTGAGCCATCTCACTGACTCTGAACTTCTGGTCCTCCCACCCTCGCCTCCATACTTCTGTGATTAAGTGCATGCTGGGCAAGCAACATACTAACTGAGCTATATTGCCCACGTCTAGGTTGCTCTGCAGCCTTGGCTGGCCTGCATCTGCCTCCTGAACGCTAGGATGCCTGTGCTGTGATAGGGCAAATTCTCTCCCTCTATCAATCGCTCTCACGCTTGCCCTCTCTCTCTATCTCTCTCCCCTCCTTCCCTCCCTTGCTCCTCTCTCTCTGCCCCACCCCCACCCCACCCCACAAGGTCTCTGTATTTCTGACTGTCCTGGAGCTTTCTATATAGATCAGGCTGACTTCTGCCTCTGCTTTGTACAGGGATTACTGCTCCGCAGGGCAACTCTCATTAGTATATTTTTCTTCTAACTTTTTGGTGACCGAGTCGTATTCCATTGTGTGGCTATAACAGCAGATCCATTCCTCTGTAGATGGTTACTGCCTTTCTCTTGGGTTGAAGTAGGATAGCTTTTTACATGCTACGGTATGTGATCAGAGGACAACTCTGTAGAGTTGGTTCTCTCTGCACATTTACACGGGTCCTGGGGATCAGTCATCCTCTGAGCACCAGGCTGGCACAGCAAGTGCCCTCACCTGCTCAACCATCACAAGGCTGGCACAGCAAGCACCCTCACCTGCTCAACCATCACCAGGCTGGCACAGCAAGCACCCTCACCTGTTCAACCATCACCAGGCTGGCACAGCAAGCACCCTCACCTGCTCAACCATCACCAGGCTGGCACAGCAAGCGCCCTCACCTGCCCAAGCATCTCAGTGGTCCTGTTGTTTAGTTTTGTTTGTTGAGATTGGGTTTCACCCGCAGCCCATGCTGGCCTCAAACTCAAAATTCTCCTGCCTCAAATTTCTGAATGCTGGAATTTCAGATGTATGTCACCCAGTTTATTTTGTAACTTTTGAAAGACACTGCAGATTTCTGTGGGAGTGATTTATCATTGGATATTCACTCCCACTGGAGTGGAGGTGAGGGCTAGTTGCTTCACAATTTGGCCAGCATTTAGAATGGTCATTCTAAGGTTTAGGAAATATATATATATATATCAACACATTATCAACACATACATATATATATATATATATATATATATACACATATATATTTTCAAATATATATAAATGAGAAATTAATATACTACATATTTAAATATATGTCATATATACAACATATGTACACACACACACATATATATATATATACAAACACACATACATACACACACATATGTCACACACATACATTTAATATGTTTAAGAGGCGTTTAATATGTTTAAGAGGCAGGGTTTCTGTGCTGGAGAGATGGTACAGCAATTAATACTTGCTGTCCTGCCAGAGGGTACAGGTTTGGTTCCCAGCACCAACACAGTGGCTCATAACCGTTTGTAACTCCAGTTCCAGGCTGGGCGGTGGTGGCGCACGCCTTTAATCCCAGCGCTTGGGAGGCAGAGGAAGGCGGATTTCTGAGTTCGAGGCCAGCCTGGTCTACAGAGTGAGTTCCAGGACAGCCAGGGCTACACAGAGAAACCCTGTCTCGGAAAACCAACAACAACAACAACAAAACCCAAAAAACAAAAAAAGTGTAACTCCAGTTCCATGGGATGGAACTGATGGAACTTTCTGTCTCTGAATACCAGACTTGCTCGCCCTGCACACACAAACAATGTATGCAGGCAAACACTCATACACTTTGAGAGGATATATATATACTCTGTTGCCGAGCTGCTCTTGAATCTGCGGATGTAGCTGGCGACTGTGTCGTGGCTGGCGACTGTGCTGTGGCTGGCAACTGTGCCGTGGCTCTGTATTTTTGTCTGTTACTTTAACCTTAGTTCTGGGTGGTGGTTTCTTTGTGTCCGTTGCTGCTTTATCCACAGGGACAGAGCTGTGGTCACCCAGGTTGCTCATCCAGCCCTTTGTGAGCTCAGGCCTCCTTCTTCCTCATTCCCTCCAGGGGCTGCTTTCCTGGCTTCTGGCATTTCCTTTCCTTCCCCTTCCCCCCTTCCCTCCCTCCCTCCCTCCCTCCCTCCCTCCCTCCCTCCCTTTCTTTTCTGAGATAAGATCCCTCTGTGT
>NC_034607.1:49394659-49402549 GCF_900095145.1 Mus pahari
TGATCTGAAAGGATTTATTGTGAAGATGGGAATTACTCATATTTTGGAGGCTTTGTGGTGCTTAACCTAAAATCCTCATGACTACTGTTTTCTTCATGAGAAGAATGTTAAATCTCCCTCCCTCCCTCCCTCCCTCCCTCCCTCTGTCCCTTTCTTTTCTGAGATAAGATCCCTCTGTGTAGCCCTGGCTGTCCTGAAACTCTGTAGACCAGGCTGGCCTCAGACTTGGAGATCTGCCTGCCTCTGCCTTCTGAGTGCTGGAGTCAAAGGTGGGCGCTACCACCGCCCAGAGGTTTCGGGTATTTTCTGCATACCACACGTGCAGAGAGGACCTTCCTCGGGTCTCCAGGACCTTCCTACCTGGAGCTCTGTCTTCTGAACTCTGTTTTTCCCTTTATGGGTACTCTGCCTACCAGGTCTTACTTCTCTTTCCCTCTCTGTTCTTTCAACATTTTTTTAAAATTTTATTTATTTATTTTTTAAAAATTATTTATTGTTATATGTGAGTACACTGTAGCTGTCTTCAGACACATCAGAAGAAGGCGTCAGATCCCATTACGGATGATTGTAAGCCACCATGTGGTTGCTGGAATCTGAACTCAGGACCTCTGGAAAAGCAGTCAGTGTCCCCAACTGCCAAGCCATCTCACTAGCCCTATTTTATTTATTTTTATGGGTGTTTTGTCTGCATGTGTTTTAGCAACATGTACACATGCCTGTGGAGAGCAAAAGAGGGTGTAGGATCGCCTGGGTCTGGAGTTATATTTGGCCGTGGATTGTCTGTGGGTGCTGGGAGTAAAATCCAGGGCCCCTAGAAGAGCAGCCAGTGTCCTTAACCACTGAGCCACCTCTCTATCCCCATCCCCCTTCTCTAAGAAGTCAGGTTTCCACCTCCTCCCATCTTCCACACCTCAGTAGCCTAGCATTTAGAATCAGTGCTCTGTCTTTTTTGTTTGTTTGTTTTTGTTTTTTCAAGACAGGGTTTCTCTGTGTAGCCCTGGCTATCCTGGAGCTCACTCTGTAGAGCAGACTGGCCTCAAACTCAGAAATCTGCCTGCCTCTGCCTCCTGAGAGCTGGGATTAAAGGTGTGCGCCACCACCGCCAGGCCATTTTAAATGTTTAAATTAATGTATGAAATGCAGTGGATGGGTAGTGTGCAGCTCAGTGGAGTCTCAAGGTGTTCATGTTATATTACAGTCATTCCTATGGAGACTTTTTTTTTTTTTTTCCTGAAACAGGATTGTCCTATGTAGTCTTGATTGTCCGGAGCTCATTCTGTAGACGGGAGCTCCCAGAGACCCATCTGCTTTTCCCTCCTGAGTGCTGGGATTCTAGGCGTGCACCACCTTGCTCTGCAGGGTTTCGGACTCCTGCTGGGTTGGACAAAGGCTGAGCTAACTAGATGCCCTCCATTTGCATGGGAGGAACTGGAGGGTGTTGCTGCGCCTTCTGGTTTGCCCTCCCAGGTGTGGCAGGGAACTTGAGACCTTGTCAGGCCAAGCCTTGGTGCAGATAGGACCCAGGCCACCCTCACCCAAGGCTGGGGTTCTTCAAGGGGACGCTCTGCTAGCATCCTCCATCTTACCATAGGAGCTGCTGTCTGCACTGGCGTGTATAGCACTTGTTGCTCTTGATTGTGTTCCGAGCTCTTGCCTAGAATTCAGGGTGAGAGCCACAGGCAGGTGTCCCTTATGCTTTGCTTAAGGTCAGGAAGGAAGGAGGGCACGGCTTCCAGGGAGACCCGGCATGGTTGGCGCTTAGATTTATTACCACTGTAGTTTAGTTTATGTGAATGGTGGCTGGCAACTGTGGAGAGCTTTTTGTCAAAACAGGAAGGGTTTCTTTCTTTTTTTTTAAAGATTTATTTATTTATTTATTTATTTATTTATTTATTATATGTAAGTACACTGTCACTGTCTTCAGACACACCAGAAGAGGGCGTCAGATGCCACTACAGATAGTTGTGAGCCACCATGTGGTTGCTGGGACTTGAACTCAGGACCTTCAGAAGAGCAGTCAGTGCTCTTAACCACTGAGCCATCTCTCCAGCCCATGGAAGGGTTTCTTAATTATAATTATTTATATAAATTGTAATGTTTTGTGAAGATATCATACATGAATATACTACTTATGTCATTTCCATGCCCCTCCCACTTCTCTACCCTTCTCAACTTCATGACCTCCTTTTCTTTAACTATCATCATTTTACACACACACACACACACACAACAGAGTTCAGCTTGTGCTGCCCACGTATACATGTGTTCAGGGCTGACTGTTAAGGATCGGGAATCCTGTCCGGAAGTTTCCCTTGGGACCTCATTCTCCCTTAGCGGCCACGGTCGCTCTTCACCTGGGGATGAGACTGATCAAATCTATCCCATCTGCCAGGCACAGTGGCACACGCCTTTGAGCCTAGCATTTCGAGGCAGAGACAGGAGGATCTCCATGAGTTGGAGGCCAGCCTGGTCTATGTAGTGAGTTTCAGGACAGTGAGGGGTACATAGAGAGGCAATGTCTCAGAAAAGCAAAAACAACAAAAATTTCCCATCCACATTGTGGTGTCGCCTGGAGTGGTCTTGTGCAGGCAGCCATGTTGCTGAGAGGATGTGGTCCAGCATCCTGTCACGTCAGGAAGACGCTGTCTTGCAGCAGTTGTCCCGGTATCTACAGTGTTCTTTCTCCTTCCTCCGCAGTGTCTCCTGAGCTGTGGGTGTGGGGATTGTTCTGTTGATGTCCCAGTTGCTAGTGGGACACCGAGTCACATTTTTCTCTGGGTTTGGCCAGTTGTGGACGTATGCAATACCTTCTGTGGACTGCGCAGTGAAACTCCAGTGAGGGATGAGAGGCGCGTTGATGGGGTAAAGACAAGTATTTGTAATATAGTCGGAAGCTGTAGTGTTTTAGGGAAATGGCTGTAGCAGGTTCTTTAGGGTCTCACCTCTCCAGCCGCAGGCTCTTGGCTAGGTTTACCGTACCAGACATAGGGTCTCTCTCTCTCTCATTCTGAGCAGGCCTTAAATTCAATCACACAGTTGTTGGCTACTGTTGGGACTGTCTGGTGTGGTCAGCCATTGTTGTAGGTGGAAGTCTTTACAGCCGAGTAGGGCTATTTCTTGCTTTTCTCCTTAGCAGTTTGTACAGCATCTTCTAATCTTATGAGAGCCAGCTCCTAGGAAAGAAGGTCTTTAAAGGTCACGCCAACTTGATTCCTCCCAAGTCCTGTCACCAAAGTGTGTGGTGTTTTCAGCATAGGGTCTTATTTCCAAGATCTGGGAAGCAGCCAAGGGCAATAGCAATTGTCTGTGTGTATTGTATTGTTCTCTTAGATCCCTTGACTACTTCAGTGAGGTGTCCCTTGTCTGTCACTGGGATTTTTATTAGTCTATGGCTCCTGGGAGAGTATTATCACCCTCTAATATTAAAACTATAGATATATATGTAACATACACCCATGGACACACACACACACACACACACACACACACACATGATGTAGGTATCATTAAGTAAGATTACAAAAGAATGTCTTTCAAATGTCCTCAGTGTTTATGTCCCCTCCTCTCTCCTTCTGCGTCATCCTTCTTACTCCCCTACTTCAGTACCCCCTACCCTATTTAAAAAATTTTTTTCGTTTTTTTCGAGGTTTTTTCGGTTTCTCTGTGTAGCCCTGGCTGTCCTGGAACTCACTCTGTAGACCAGGCTGGCCTCGAACTCAGAAATCCACCTGCCGCCTCCTGAGTGCTGAGATTAAAGGTGTGCGCCACCACGCCCGGCTTTAAAATTTTAACATCTATTTATTTGTATGTGTGTACCATGGTGCTTATGTGGTGGTCAGGACAACTTTGTGGAGTTGGGTCTAAATTTGGGTACTGGAAATTGTAGTCCTGACTACCCCAGAATTCACTGTGGCTGGTTTTGAACTCATGGAAGTCTTTCCTGCCTAGGTCTCTAGAGTGGTGGGATTGCAGACACGCGGAACCTTTCTGTGTAGTTTATCATGGGAAGAAACATTCAGCTGTGCTTAGGGAAGACAGTGCTGGTAAATTCAGGACGGTAACGTTTTGCAAGCACAGTGCTGGTGGCTAGCCGAGAGGAGGAAGCTCTAGGACCATGCTGGGAGTGAGTTCAGGAGGAGGGTGCTCTGGGAGGACAGGGCTGGTAGTGAGCTGGAGGGGAGGATGCTCTGGGAGGATGGGGCTAGGTCTGAGTTCAGGAGGAGGGTGCTCTGGGAGGACAGGGCTGGTAGTGATCTGGAGGGGAGGATGCTCTGGGAGGACAGGGCTGGTAGTGATCTGGAAAAGGAGGATGCTCTGGGAGGGCGGGGCTGGTAGTCAGCGGGAGAGGAGGGCTACCTCTTGTGCTGTTTGTCTTTTGTCATCTTGACACCTAGAGTTACCTGAGACGAGGGAACTACAAATGGGAAAATGATTGATAAATTGGCCTTTGTGGCATTTTCTTGATTAATAATTGATGTGGGAGGTCCCAGCCCTCTGTAAGCGGGTGGTCCTGGGTTCTATAAGAAATCAGGCCGAAGGCCGGGCGTGGTGGCTCACACCTTTAATCCCAGCACTTGGGAGGCAGAGGCAGGCGCATTTCTGAGTTCGAGGCTAGCCTGGTCTACAGAGTGAGTTCCAGGACAGCCAGGGCTACACAGAGAAACCCTGTCTCGAAAAACCAAAAAAAAAAAAAAGAAAAAAGAAACCAGGCTGAGCAAGTCGTGAAAGCAAGGCAGCAAGCAGCACCCTCCATGGCCTCTGCAGTAGCTCCTGCTCCAGGTCCCTGTGTGTTCCCATCCTGACTTCTCTTAGTAGCGGGTGTGACGGAGCCTAGAAAGCTGGAGTACACCCTTTCCTTTCCGAGTTGCTTTGGCCATGGAGTTCTGTCCCAGCAATAGAACCTCCCTAGCTGAGACACTTGTGGCTCTTTTATTTTGTTTCTGAAGTTTCACAGTTTACAGTGCGCGGAAAGTTGCATGGTGGCACGCGAAGGCTACAGAATTCCAGATGGATTTTGATTTATTATAAGACTGGGCAGCCTTTGCCAGATGCAGTGTTCTTTGAATAAATGTAAAGCAGAAATAGCTTATTTCTGATGGGATCCTGACTCGCTGTAGATCTGATGAGTTATGGTAGCTCACTGCATGAAAGGACCATTTCAGACGGCCTTCTCTTCACGCTGACGTCCTGCGTGGACTGCTCATTCCCACTCCTCTCTGTGAGGTCAGAGTAAAACCACACTAACCGGGCCGGCAAGGCAAGCAGATCTCTGTATTCGAGGTCAGCCTAGTTTGCAGAGTGAGTTCCAGGACAGCCAGAGCTACACAGAGAGACCCTGTCTCCAAAAACAAAAATAAAACAAGAAATTAAAAAAATAAAACAAAAATAAATTCTGGATCGAAGAAATGGCTCCTGGGTTAAGAGCGCATACCGCTGTTACTGAGGAGTGGATTTCTGTCCCTAGCACCCATTTGGCAGCTTGTTAGCACCTGTAATCCTCCTCTGGGGGACCTGGCTCATTTTCAGGGATACCTGCACTCAGGTGTGCATCCCCACCCTACACATACCTTTTTTTTTGTTTTGAGTTTAAAGAAATCACTTCAGCATTTATAGGCTGTAGATAGTTCACTGCTCTTGCAGGGGACCTGAGTTCAGTTTCCACATTGGGACACAGAGACCTGTAACTCAAGCCGCAGGGATCCAGCGCCCTCTCCTGGCCTTTCTAGGCAATTGTACTCTTGGGCACCTGCATTTAAGTGCACATCCTCCTGGAGACATAATTAATACATCTTTAGGACCCTTGGAGGCCCCCAGAAACTGAACCACCACAGAAGAGCATTCATGGGCAGAACTACCTCCCCCCCCTGACAGATGTAGCAGAAGTGCAGCTTGGTTGTCATGTGTGTCCCCCAACAACTGGAGCAAGGGCTTACCCCTGACTGTTGCCTGCCTGTGGCTCCTGCTCCCCTAACTGGGCTGCCTTGTCTGACCTCAGTGGGTGTGTATGTGCCTAGTCCTGCAGTGACTTGAGATTGCCAGGGTGGGTTGGTTCCTGGGAGGGACCTCCCCATTCTCAGAGGTGAAGGGGGAGGGGCCATTTGAAGGGGCACTGGAAGGACCAGCGGAGCCATGACAGGGATGTAAACTGAATAAAAAAGTTAATGGAAAGAAGAAAGAAAAAGAAATAAGTCTTTAGAGAAATTCTGCTTTTTACAGTAAATCTTGATAGACATAACCTCCATTAATAAAAGCTTGAGGTCTTCAATAGGACTTAAAAGTGTAAGTAAGTCTTTAGGTTACAGAGCTGGAGAACTGCTGGGCAGGTATTCCCTCAGAAAAATGCATTCAAATCTGGCCTAGAAAATATTCAAGGGTCTGGGGAGGCTGCTCAGTGTGCATCCCCAGCTCGCATAGAGCCCTGCCGGTGAGCCCCAGCACCATGGAAAGAGGGCCGGCTGCTGGAGCCTGCAAGTCCAGCCTTCAGAAGATCGGGGCAGGAGGATTAGAAGTGTTAGTCCATCCTCAGCTAGGTAGTAGATAGCTCAGAGCTAGCCTGGGGTACATGAGACCCTGTCTCAGGAGGAGGAGGAAGAAGAGGAAGAGGAAGAGAAAAGAGAAAGAAGAGAAGAGGAGGAAGAAGAGTGTGTGGGGGGAACCCCAACTTTTTAATAAGGATTGTTTTCTAAAAACTAAGTTTTGTATGTATGTGTACGTGATATATGTAGGGGTGATGCACACACAAGCACATGCACACACACTCATAGTTTATTATTTTTTATTAAAAAGTAATTTTATATATGTGGGTATCAGTGCATGCTTGGTGCCCGTGGACACCAGAAGAGGGAATTGGATCTCCCGGAACTGATATTACAGATGGTTATGAATCACCATGTGGGTGCTGAGAATCAAACCCTGGTCTTCTCAAAGAGCAGCCAGGGCTTTTAACCACTGAACCGTTTTTCTAGGCCTTCATATACACAATTAAAAAACAAAAAAATCTGGGAGTAGTGTCGCACAGTTTTGGTCCTAGCACTTTTGAGGGAGAGGTAGGTTCAAGGTAGGTTCAGTGAGTTCAAGGCTAGCCTGGTCTATATAGTGAGTTACAGCTCAGCCAGAGCTGTACAGTGAGACCCTGCCTCATAAAACCAAAGCTAAAGCCAAACAGAATTTTAGCAGGAGGAACACTCAGTGGTCACGTGCTTGCTCCCTGGCACCACAAAAAAGAAAGGGAGCATTTGGTAGACTGAGGTACCAAGGAGGCGAGCCTTGAGTTGCCCACCTGCCTGGACTATATAGTGAATTCCAGGGCCACGTATGCTACAAACAAACAAGTGAGCACTTCAGAGGCTGAGGCAAGCGGACCTTTGTGAGTTCAAGGCCAGCCTGGTCTACATAGAGAGTTCCAGACCAGCCAGGGCTATAAATTTTAAAGCTAAAACAACAGAACCGACCCCCACCCCCAACCCCCCAAAGTGAGGTTTGCTATTGTTACTCTGATATGTAATGGTGCCTCTTGCTCTGTAGGGCACCATTAGAATTCAGCTAGCCATGTCTTTTATAGCAACAATTTATCAAATTCCAATTAGGTAGAGAGCATAATTTTGTATGTGATATTTGCTGTACTAATAGTGCCAATGCAGCAATAACTGAATCGATTTCCACTGGTGAGATGTTATTGGACTTGCAAGTAGACGGCACCTTTAGAACTGTGTCTCTCTGTGCATACGTCAGTCATTAGAAAGAACATTCACGGAAGCTACAGTTGCCTGGTTCTTTGTTTGAGCTTGGTGAGACTTCAACTTTCTTTTATTGTATTGACTGGTGTGTGTGTGTGTGTGTGTGTATAGCCTGTCTGTGTGTGTGTGTGTGTGTGTGTATAGCCTGTGTGTG